>NW_024704979.1:9549-91044 GCF_018977255.1 Callorhinchus milii
TAGCAAGTCCTACAAAGTTGTAGTTTATTCTAAATACTAGGAATTGCAAGCGACTGCAATCATACAGAAGCTAAGGCGGCAGCTCCCTTTGGTGCGATTTCTGAGTGCATCTCACTACCTGAATGATGTCACGCTGTGGTTACAGTCCGAATAATTTGGAAGTCGATGTGCAGCGTTGAAGAAGTTGGTAAAGCCGCGGAAAGTTTTGAAAAGTAGGGAATCGTGTTTCGAGCTGCGGTGTGCATCCGTACTAACGAAATTGCTTTCAAACTTGTACGGCGTAAGACGGCTTGGCATGCCCGATGCTAGCACTACCCTCAAACAAGTAGGGGATTGTGATCCGACCCGTAATTCTTTTTGTCTGTAGAGTCTCGAGACGAAGTCAAGTCCTAATAAGTAATAGCTGTCTTCTAGGCTGAAGGCTACTACCTACGTGAATACTTTCTTAAGTTGTTAACATAAGTAGACGTGCGGCTTGACCGAGAGCCCTCTTCTCTGGTCTGTTCGCCAATTTATGATTTCTTAGCAGCTCTGTTCCGAACACTTACGCTGTCGTTGAACCATCATCTAACTTGTGACTTCACGCAGAGTTTCTAGCCTGCGTTCAGGGCCCGAATCCCAGGCCAAATTCATCAGTGTACAAAGGGAAACCTCAAGGTAATAGCTACTTGAGACGGCGATAGCCGAAATACCACCTGATAGTATGTTGCCGGCTACTCTACGATGCCAAGAGTTTCAAACTAGTCGTACGTTATACCGGGTTGGATCTGCAAAAGTAACTAGTAAGAACGAGGGTATCTTCGTGCGTGGTGTGCTCGACTTGGTAGTGCCCTCGGCCAGGGCCTTGATTGCCATTTAAGACGCGTCATTGGTATCCTCAACTTTAGGAGGATTCCTTGCAGACGGACCGCAGATGTTACCTGGCGTTTGGCAAAGAAGCTCGTCGCAAACAGTGCGTCACGTACGCATGTGTCTGCACAGTAGCGTAAATACTACAAACAGATAGTAGGACGTGGAGAGGTTCCCTTGTGATTCATGAAGGAAGCCGTTTTTCGCATCTCCACTGCACGCGAGTGTACACTTCATATAGCATTAGAGGTGAGATACTTTTCTCCTATTCGACAAGAGGTCGCAAATTGGAGAATTGGCGCTGTCGACGACTTGTCAGCGACGTGCGAAAGCTTTTGAACTACTGGAGAAACAACACTTCACGCCAAGGAATCGTCCTATTTTAACTCGATACAAAGGTAAAGCAATCCCATAAGATAGGCCCTGAGTTGGAACGCCCAGTCAAGCCGATCTAATATCTCGAGACGGGAAATGCCTTCACGGTGACTAAATTTGCTTAGTAGTTCTCGGAATTGAGCGGTGTTTCAGGCAGCAGAACAGTCACCACCTATGACTGTGCGGCAGCCTGCATTCCAGGTACTCAGTGTCCTTATTGTCCCCGGTAACATGCGTTCAGACCATGTATATCTGCTTGATCATGTTGCGGTCCACTGGGGTCCAGTCATTCCCTAAAAATCGCAGGCGGCAGATGAGGTTTATTACGGCAGAGGTTTTTGACCTTAATGAAACGAGTGGACTAAACCTAAAAGAAATTAGCGGTCCATGCTTGTCGATGACATCGCCGGTTCTTAGACCCTTAGAAGTTTTGGTGGACTGGGAGCAAGAGGAGGTAAAAGCAGAATAACTGAATGGACCTTCACCGGGTCGCGGAAACGAACCATCAGGCTAGGCAGGGTTATGTATTCCGCATATCACTCCACAATGGACATGCTAAACACGTCAATAGCTAATTTAGGTTGCGAACTTTCAGCTGCAAATGCGTGATCTTATTTCACTCAAAGGTGTACTAAGCAGGCCCCAAAAAGCAGGTGGCTCTTGGTGCCGTGTGCGGTATATGTATCACCATCGTCTCATGGATAGACGGTCGACACTGATTCACTGGCTTGGGGGTAGCGGTAGTTTAGTATGCTGTACTCGATCGTTGTGTAGGGTAAATCGTAATACATCTTTGGCGTTTCATTGTCGGGGGGGTCCATTTAAAAAGGAGTTGATGGTGCGTTCTTAATTCGCATTGGAGGCAGAAAATAGGGAACCCCGGGTCGAGTAATCTCTTGGCCGAGGCCCTTCTCCGTTGCATCAGGGAAACCGAATAAGGGGTCGTGTGAGCGGATCCTGTTTGCCGGGGTCGTCACCGTTAGAAGAAGCAGCACAGGGTAGCGTAGGCATCAGACGGCGAGGGTAGTATAGGGGTCCAGCTTGTCGGGTTGCATCGGGTTAGAATATTTCTCTTACCCGTACACTCGCTGGTGGTAATTTACAGTACACCTTAAACGCTCCACGAATCACGCACCTATTTCGCAATGCAGATCATCTATAGGGCCCTGTCAACTTCTCGGGAATCCTCAAACAGCAGACCGTGTGCAAGTATTCAACACAGGTTACAGCATATAAGCCGCCCACCAGCGCCATAGACGCCCTAGAGGAATCACTCCTTGGCCCGCAAAAGCTTGGCGAATGACGAGGTCAGCATCAGTAATTATTCGGAAGGAAGTCTACCTAGCTTTTATACTCTTTCTGTACACGAGGCCGAGGTTATGAACGAAGTGGGGCGTCGGTATTAAAGCAACCAGAGAGAGTTATGAAACGTTGTGACGTACGCCACTTTAGCCGTAATATAAGCGCACGGGAGGCTTAACCCGGCTGAGACAGCCTTTAAACCGCAAACAATGAACCAGTACGTCTCCTGCTTCCTATCATTCAATGTAACTTTCCTTAATCACACCGATGCGCACGCGCCACATTTCAACCAAACTAAGTGTCCGCCGTTGAGAACCAATTCCGTATGTGGTCAATAAAGAATTGGCTCTGAAATGCGGACGCCTCGAGCCCTAATAACCGGCGGCGTGGCTAGATGGTCTGGCTTGACATTACACCTAGGCGGCTTCCACGAGATCAGTTACATTCAACAAGCGGCGATTATTTTGCCCGACTCAATAACCTTACGTTGCTATACATGTTTTGCCCTGAGTAGGTAGGAATTCTTTAAGGTAAATTCGAACTCCGTAAGAAAGCAGCCAAGGCCTATAACCTAGTTTCGTGACGGTCTGAATAGGATCTTCGCAAGATTCAAAGTAACCCATTTGTGTCTTGATATAGAAGCAGAAGGCTACGCAATACCACGCGAACATTTTAAGAGCGAAACTTTGGCGGCGTCAATAATGCGGCCGCCAGCTCCTCATAGAACTGATGGGTATATTCGTAATGTTTTGTCACGAGATAGGGGATAATCCAAGGGCCAATGAAGGAATAAGGTCTAAGATCATTCCTTCTTGCTGTGGTTGGTAGTGGCGTAAGGCGCGAAATTAACAGAGCATAGGTGACAGGCTATACTTGTGCGGGTAGTAGCGAGTCACCGCTACCGCCGACGAATGCTTACTTGTAGTTGGACCCGACGGCTATAAAGCGCTTAAGGTTAACATGAAAGATCCGTACTTTTCTATGTAAGAGGCGGATATTATCTAGAAATTTTTGGACCTCAGGCTTCCTGCTAAGCAATTATGGATAACCTCACGTGGAAATGAGAACCAGCTGCGCCTAGTTGTTCCCATATCATATCATTGTAACATGTCACTGTGGCTCATAGCGGGCACAGGAACACACCTGGTCTTATGGGGAAAAACCGGGAGTACGACTGTCGTAGCCCAGAACATCCATATCACTGAACCACACGAGGATTGACTTCGTGCAATTAGGTGTTCGCAAATAGCGGTATCCTCACTCTTCAGTGAGATTTGCCTTCTATGGTAACGGCTTAATGCAAGCGAACCGTTGAGCAGCAGTTATTCATAAACTGGTACGGGGGAAGAACAGCGAAAACCACTGTAAAAAATAACTTTTCCCATCCAAGACCGGGATTTTGGGCGAAGGCCACTGCCTTTACTTCATACTAGCCACCGTATCCCGGTCGCTACGGTAGGGATCGTTTTACGGACTGAGATGTGGGGCCCTTATTCTAGCCTGTATGAAAGATTTGGGTGTAATATCTCGGACATCCAAATTAAGGATCGGACGCGGGGTGCTCTTCATAAAGCTTTGAGCCCATATATTCCAAATGCCCCCCCATGTTCAGCATCAACCCAATCCTGATTATCCGGGCGAGGATTCAGTGTCCAGCAACTGGTAGCTCACTCGGATTATCCTATAAATCATTGGTTTCGATGATAATCTCTATCCGTGGAAATAAGGCATCGCATATAGACTGGGCAACGTGCGTGAACACTTGGACCGCAGAGTGTAAGCTTCTAAATTATTCCAGTAACTACACGTGTCTTAGAGCTTCGCAGAAGACGGTCCAGCCACACGGGCTGTTGTCATTCTTTTCTCCGCGAAGTCGGTTACTCCGTCACTGTAGGCAAGAGCGCGTGTCGCAAGGACGCCTGCCACTTCAGCTTATATAGGCTAGGGCCAAAAGTGAGGGGTGCCATACATAAGCGGACCCTGTGGTTGCCAGTAGAAACACTCATGAGATATGCGGTCCGTCGACCCCCTCAAGTGAATAGATGGGCTTATATGAACCTCGTTGTTTCTGCTCGGTGGGTGTGGAATACACGGCAAAAACGAGAGAAGAGTGTATGCGTCTAGCGCGTGTCGGGAGCACTGATCGCTTCTCAGCGTTACGGATATAGATGTTGATCGTTCCTACTATCAGAATCTTTTATCGAAGAAAGCGTATCTAAAAGTACTAATAGTTTCATGGGGAGATACATTACGGACAGCCTAAAGTACGTAAACGATCCCCATTATCAGGTAGCATAAACGGACTATCACGTCCGTTTCATGGTAGATCCTAAAGCGAAGTCGTGTCAGGGTAACGCTACCGGTACGTATCAGGCAAAAAAGTAAATAACCACCTCGGGCCCGAGCCCGGCTATTTCGAGGATACTCGAATACTCGATCTGCTAGAGAATTGGGGATGACAATAGTGGAAACTAAAGGATAGCCCGCGAAGCAGTCTCGAGTTCTTATCGGACTGCAACAAATTAGGAAAGATTTGCGCCTCGAGTGGTTGCTTCACCACTCGTTTCCTCTGCAAACACACAACACTGACTGAGACGTTTGTGATCGCCAGCTATTTCGATTAGCATTATACAACAAGATCTAGAATTCGGGATCGTTTAGTGTTTTTGGCTAGGAGTATGGTGTGTCACTCATATGAACATGGTTCTCAAAGCTCTAAGTCAAATTGTGGGAGGAAATGCCCTAGACAGAAGAGTTGACTCCCCATTAGGCTAATTTTGGTGCTACGCCGACCATGCCTAGCACGAACTCCAGAATTGAAGATAACGATATCTCTTAGGTCACCGCAATCTTCCTCATCAGAAAGGCAAGAACACCTATGATAAGCAAGCCCTCTTGTGCGGACACAATCACAGGATCGGAAATTGAAACGTGGAATGTGTTATAAATTATGTGAGCACTCTCAAATGAGTCGACAGGTTACATGCCCGCCCTTAGTTAGTCAGACACAGGCGGTGCGTACCTCACAATACTGGCTAAAATGCGGAGTTAACGATATTATTACGGCCGAAACTAGAAATTTACAATGCTTTCCGTATTTACTGTGGATATCTAGAGATAGAAAAGGGATCAGTAGGTCGCTACTATAGCCGGGTTAGAAAATTTGGATGCTTTTGCTTTAAAATTGGTTCTTTACTGAGGAGTAAACAAACCACGAGTGAGCGACTGTCCTACCCAATGGGCATATTGTAAGAAACCACTGTATACTTCTTATCGTTCGCCAGCATGCACAGCCGCTGCTTGAAACCACGTGTGGTGTACACTGTTTCGTTTTAATATCTTGGCTTTGCGCATTATTTTTGGTCCGATGTGTTGACCTAAATAGTTCGGCGCAAGCAGGTATCTACAGTACAAAATTCGCTATCACTAGCCCCGACAACCACATTCATCGTGGGGAACATTGCGCATTAATCGGACGCAGTTATAGGCTCAGGAAGGCAGGACTGCGGATTGGAGAGGACAAATGGCAAACCCAGGGCATAACCTGTTGAACGAAAGGCACATCCGGTCTAGCCGTCCGTAAGGAACGACGACTTCACGCTGTGTCGAGAGACGATGCTCCGACCGTAAGCCTTAAAAGACGGTCTGGGCTCGTCGGACGTGCTCTAAGTATAGGACCCGATTCTATGGCACATATGACCACCGGTGCAGAAAGAACTTAATTGGCCTCAGTGAGTGGTATTTAACGCTTCCTACGTAGTCCGTACCCGAAGAATTTGGAATTCCTCTAAGAACGAGCTGCAAACCTAGCCCTATGATGTTTCGTTCAAAGACGACCTAACGCTTAGTAGAACCCATCACTCCTTACATAGAAGCTTGTACAGGAGCGAATAATTCATCCCGGTGATTAAGTAAGACTCATCTTTGACCGGCGAAAGTTTGTTCCCGGTTGTATCGGTCAGCTCCGTTAGTTTTGAAGCTTACTTCCTCCCAATTATGATAAATCCGTTAGCTAGACCTGGAATACGTAGGTGATCACTTAGATACGTGCGAAATCTTTAGACTTCCCATAGTCTTCTCTATGCCAGACTCTCTGTAACATTTAGAAATGTTCCTTATCGAACTTTCAAAGATATAGGTGGGAATGTTCTTCTAGGAGGTTCAGAGTAGGTTGCGTTAGTTGCAATTGAGAGGCAGGTGATCACTATGTGGCAACGATCAACCCCCGTGTAGCGGCTAAGCTCGCGCATGACAGTACCATGATTTGTTTTATGGGCAGGGCATCCTTCAATTGATCTGTCCAGTCTTTTAATGGCAGCAAGGATTTGGTCTGGGAGTGATTACAATCGGCTCAAAGGGAATTGTCGGCAAGCAAAAAAATTTCTTGGGGCCATAAGTGGAATAGCGTCGTAGATGTTTAGGATGACGGTCGTTTTCACCGTCCCCAATAATCGAATCGATTCGAGGGTGGTCGCCCTCCCCACGTACTATACTAATAAGTTACCTGCGTCCGGTGTCACACGAACTGGCAGGATAACCTCCAGGGCACCGTGAATTTTGTGTTAGACGACACGTTAAGTAGCAGCAAGTGAACGCTGTACACAGTACTAGATTGAATACAGGCGCTTTCTCTTCGCGTCCTTGCGGCTTCATCAATATCTCCTGATGCCAGAGCGAGGCAAGCCCCTTTGGGTAAAGGCCACGTATCCGCATAACGGACGACAGTCATCCCCATTTCAGTCTTCCCGTAGTTGATGACGGAGTATGCGGAACATTAACCAGGGAACACACCTACCGCTATAACTGATCGGAAACAGATAAACGATATAAACGCCACTTGCTTATCTCCTCGGTCTTGAGGAGTGGGTCCGCCCACCGGCGGATTGCAAAATCTTTCACGGCTCAATCTCAACCTGGAAACTCGCGCTTGTTGGCGCATAACGCTTATACGGATGAACGATACTGCTAAGTATTCCCCACCTGGCCTTCGCATAAGTTCTCTCGTGTGCTATGCCCTTAGTTCATCGGTCCTTAACGAAATGGTCAGTTTCCTGCTCGGCTTAAGAGCGCCCTATTGTGACCTGTTGAAATTAGTGCCCACAATGATATAGCACCGCGAGGCAATTTTCTGGTCGAGGTCGCATCTCATGTCGTTTTGTTAGAGAATTTCGGGAGTCCAAAGTCATAGGTTATTACGGCGATCTAGTTTACAGCAGCAGTACTAAACCGTGCTAATCCATCGCTAAATGATAATTTACGAATCCCGCAGGCCCGAGAGAAGGACCTTTAACCACCACAGTAGTGACAGCACACGTATGATAAAACATCAGGTAAATAAGCTGACGGCCAACTCTATGAAAGACAGCTACCTTGTGTGTACGGATTAGGACGTGTCGTGACTTTAGGATCGATGTTCTGCTTCCAGTCTGAGGATCATTACTTAATCTTATGTCCTACGTACATTGGGTGCGCTGAATCAGGTTAAGGTGCAAGGCAATCGCGTCGGCTGCAGTCGACGCGGCAACCAGTGACGGATCCACGTAAACAGTTACGTACCTATAGCCAGACAATTTCCGAGGGTAGCGGAATGTATCAGGGCGGCATACAGTCGGCGGAGTAACTCTTGGATGTCTTCGATGGGCCTTACGGGGCGATACTAAGGAGCATTGGGGGCCTTGTGATTTCAAGGCTTGTAAATGACGAATCGTCCGTAAAAGTAGTGCCATGTGACGAATCACGACTGCGGGGGACTCACGTTTTCCAAAGATACACTCTGGTGCAATTAGCATCGGACGGGCCTAAGTCTGATAAATGTACTGCGTGATTCCAGACTCTAACTTAAAGGGTTACAGCTGCGCATCCCCATTGGTTGTTGGGGTCACATTAATCGCCCTAAGGTATATCTCTGTTCCAGGACCCGGAGGCGGCGTACCTTAGTTGCAGGGGTAGGATTGCGGAAGGCGTGACCATGAGAAATAGCCTTGTAACGAGAAAACAAACCGTCATCGCAGAGGCACGAAGAGCCATTTTATTCTTCTATTCTGTTCACGTTGCCGATATTCCGACCGAAAGATCCTAAGGCACCTGTGGGGCTTCAAGAGGTTCCAGAAAGATCGTAACAGACCCACTTACAGAACCCTCTTTTTTCGCAAGAAGCTAACCTACACCCTAATAAGAGCAAGTAGGCTAAACCCGTTGTACGATGTATGAGGTTGAAAGATGTTGCGTGGCCTCCCGAGTCCCTTGCACGTGGTTTGTATGATCAAATTAGGGCGTAGCTAGCCGAGTCTCTGGGAAGGTTTGGATTACAGAGAGTAGAACCCAAGAATCCAGGCGCTAGAGCCAATGGGGGTGCACACGATTGCATACTGCAACGACCGGGTGTGCCTGGTCGGTGTAGCTGTGGGTAGCGCATTAGGCCGTTGTGAATCTGCCGAGGTGCACTACTGGCCACGGGGGCGTCTCGTAAAGACGTCACTCTTTCATGAGGTAGGGGGGATACCAATATTTTGTATTCGGTTACGTCCATCAGGCGGATAACCCCCACTATCGCACCACTCGAGGCAAGTCCCACGACGCGACGATCATTGCTTAAACTATAGGAGAACCCGCGATACTAGCAGTTGCAGCCGGTCATTGAGTGAATAGGACGGCATTTTACTATATCGCAGCAATACATATCAGGGTTCGCCAGTCTAAGTGTTCGCAACCTATCGAGGGTTAGGCAACGATTGCAGCGGATTAGCAACTGCTATATAAAATCGACACATGTAAAAGCCAGATTGTATAGCCTTAAGCCTCTCTGCCTCGCACTCAACACCGCGTCGGTGCCATTCCGATTGCTTTGGTTCGGTTAAACCACCTCCACCTGTTCACTGCTTGACCCTTGCATACGTAAACACACGCCAAGGAAGACTAGAACGCCGGAGCCAACCTTTGAAATCAGGCGATGGGCCTCGAAGCACTAATTTCGATAGAGGGTGCAGCGTCATCTGCCCACTCACGATACTCGGGGACCTCTTAAAAGGTACTGCACAATTCGGTAATCATCCAGTTAAACATAATGTTAGCGGAAGTATTTTTGCTTTTAGAGATGTTCGGTGTGGTTAGTGGATCGGCTCGAGCCCCGCCGCTCGGTCCCGAACAGAACGGGAGACGCATGCCCAGTGCCGCGTGAGCACATCACCGCTTCTAGACGGTAATGAAAACGTTCTTAATTACAAGTGTAATCGGCCGGGATGTGCGCTTGTACGAGGGATCGAACGTTATGCCGTGGAACCACTATTGAATAATCGGTCAAGGCCGGTTCCCCAAGTTCCTTGACCTAGATATCGCGAAGTGTTTGGAGTACTCGCCCAGCAATCCTGAGACAAGATGTGGTACCGATACTATGAGCCACTGGCTAGGGAATGACAGAAAGATTAGACTTATAATCTCAGAAATGATAGAAAGTCCCAGCGATGAACCGCAATTTGGCTATCGCTCGGGAACCACTGACTTCACAATAATTTTAGTAATACTGACCAGATGGTAACCTGTGATTCGTGCCAAAGTACTCCCCAGAAGCCTCAAGGTCACCCAGCAGACTATTATGAATCCATATTCCAGTCTTGAGCATGCCTCTAGACGGTGTAACGCAGCGCCTCTTGAGGTTGGAGAAATCTGGTCGGCATTCCATGCCGTTCGCTAACTGCCATGGTATGTCGACCAGTAAGGGGTATGGTCTCACATAGGTGGTTGGGGTTGCAGAAGGAACCAACACTCTGACCCCTGCTCGCATCGACGCTCAATTCCGAGTCGATAGTGCTACTTAATGATGTCGTCACTTAGTTTATCGTCCTGTTAGTCTTCCTGAGCAGATTTTTCGTAGTCGCATGTTGAGCCTAGAGACCGTTTAGTATACGACGTGGTGGCGTGACCTCAATGACCTAGCAGAAGAGACGAATAGGTGAGCGTATAAGCTATAGTCGTACGTTTCAGAGCGGGGACACTTTCTCGCTAACGAGCAACGCTTCGTGGGATGCGCCTGCGAGCGGCTACTGTATTGTAACTTCTGATATATTTTATTAAGAAGGTCGCTACACCCGCCCGAGGTTCGGGGCTTGCAGCTACCGAATACGCCAGGTTTTACCTCAAGTTTTACCATCATAAACTTTTTTAACGATGCTCATCGAAAAGCGGAGCTAGTGGAACCTCTAGCGTAGATGTGATCCTCGGATTCATGGCGGCGTACATACGTGACAAATAATGGCAACAGGCCGACAGTCAAGCCGATAAATGAACGTACTGGCCCGAGATCGCTTAATCCCCCCAAATCCGCCAACTATCTGATACTAGCAGTTGAGCTGATCTTATGGGGCCGCAGTTTACTAGCGGCTCAAGCGGGCATGGGGTAGTCACCAATCGCCGGTTCCGTGGCATGATTGCCAAACTAGATATTCCCTTGAAGCGACACGCTCTCAAGCTAGTACCTTCACCAGCCGATATGATGTTGAGCATGGATTGGACAGAGTAGGGCGACAACAGGGGAGCTGCATTTCCGCCCAGGGTGCGCTTTATTAGGCCATGGCTGCGGATGATCGCAATACAGATTGCCTAACTGCTAGACTGTTAACCGGCCGTAGGGGCTCCTCGTTCACAATGGGACAACCCAACAAGGCGGTAACGGAAGTACCAGTATCTACATATACTTACTTGGCAGCATGCCCCCATGTTCTTTATGGAACTCGAATTTATAAATGAGTTTATGGGAAACCACCGAGGGTGTCGCATGCGAACCGCACTCTGCTCCAAAGGCGACTGATGACCGCTGACTTGTTCCTGTTTCCGTCCATGGGTAATGAAATAAGACAGGTATCATTCCCACCATGCGTACATCCTAGCTAGAGATGGGGCGGCAATTAAATCACACTACCATCTCTTTTGATCAACGAAAGGGGTACCAGAGGGAACTTACGTGTTCCACATCTTCAACAATGCGGATTTGAGAAGCCAACGCAGTGACATTGGACTACACTGCGAGTCAGTTACCTTATCAATTCAATCTCTTTGCTCCTGGTGCTGGCCGGCCGCATCGTGTATTAACGGAATTAGGCGTTCGATGAAGGCTCAGGTAAGACCGCCCTCCGCCGGACAGCCGGATTTCGAGTTGGGCATATCAGGACGTGGGTACAGTTTGTGCAGGTTTATCGATTCCAGTAACGGATGCGCATGTGATTCAGTAGTTATGATGAGCGGCGACGGAGCATTCGCCGCAATGGGATGGGTATCCGGACTATGTCTAGAAATATTGTGCCAGCCGATCTAAGAAGCCAACCATAGGCTCAAACTAGGTTAGTTACGAAGGGATTCAAATATCAGCACATGTCGACACCACGATATTAGAGTTCTTCTCTCGTATAATCTCTAGAGCGTCATCCTGCAATTCCACAACTTCAGGGAGGGTGTCCACCGGTATTGATGCCACATACTCCGTAAAACCCCAAGTTATACGATTAACAAAAGAACAAGGCCTCCGGTACGTGTCACTCGGGAGAGGGTGTCATCGACTTCCTTATGTTCACACGAAACATTCAAAGAATTTGGACTCGAGCTAATACCGCGTGATCGACTATCTTTATACCTCCCCGGTAAAGAGTGCAAGAAGAACATAGGCAAAGTGTCCAGATGAACTAAATAATGCGCGAAGCGGGAACGTGGACACGACGGCGAAAGGTGGAGAACAGTGTTAACAGACCACGTGGTCTAATTATAATACCAGTAGGTCTGGCTGCCCTAAATTAAACTCACCTGATTAGTTGGAAATATTTTTCCATCCCAAAAACTGGGTCAGGTTAAGGCGAGCTAGCCGGAACCTAGTCTATAGCGACAGGTGGGTGATGGCGCTGCTAGTGTCGAATTCTTTCCACGATGAACAAAATCAGAAGCTCCCGACCTGAGGATACCGGGCCACATCCCGAACACGTGACTCCGTGTTCTAGTACGCATAGAGCCGGTGATCCTATTAGTGCCTACTGCCCTGACGCGGCTGATGTCGGGAACTCGAAACCATCCATACCCCACTTACAGGATTGCTTGTCGAGAGCTATTGGTGGCTGTGTGTTTCGAAGTTCTAAAAAATTAGCTTCCGCTGGATCGAGTTTGTGGTCGCCAATGCTGTGTCAGCCGTGACAGGAGGACCCAAAATTATACTCCATGTACAAGTTAAACAAACATGGGACTGACTTTGTCGTAAGCAGTCTTATCTAAGTGGTCGACATGCTGCTACGAATATTTGGTTCCCTAGCTCGACACGCTGATTCTCGCAAAATGTGTTTAGAAGTAGGCTACAACAATTTTTTGACAGAGATTTATTCCAGTAAAGGGATGATGAGAACTCTGTCCAGGATTTGGCGTTATAGTCGAATTTATTACATGCCACCGCACTCCTCTCAATATTCCACTTGTTTTCCCTGTCGACAAACCGACAGCGCTGTAATAAAAAGTCGCAGTTAGTATCCGTTAACAGGACGATTCCAAGAATCCTGGGATCGGCGTCTAGTACATTACGGCGACGGCTGTGGCACCGGACCAATCTGATGTACATGGGGCAATTTGCACGGTCGTGGCTTTTGCTTTCTCACTAGAATAGAGACAAATAATATACATTGCAATGACGTATCGGACGGGGACATCTTCAAAACACACAGCATGAATAACACCGGAGCAAATACCGGTAGCTCTAGCAACAGATACAAGGGACTCGAGAGCCATTGTAACATAATCGTGTACACGTCTGTGCGTGCGTCACTATAGGCTATTAAGTTGCGTCTCGCCTTGTCTGGGCCGGCTTACCTGCCCTCTTAAGGGAGTGGTTTGTGATCTGGAAAAGCTGTACTGAATAATAGTCGGGTGGCAGCTAAATTATGTGGATCTTTTGTTTGTGAATCTTTACATGCCAGGGTGTGGGTTACTACTGATTTAGCGAGATTTTTCGGGCGTGGCTCTCCCCTGCGATCGGATAAAACCAACGTATGTGAGTACTGTCTTAGGCAAACGGATCGTCTTCCGCTACGAAAGTACGGTGCGGAGGCACTATAAGGACATACATTTGGTTTGGGGCTGAGCCCGTGCTGAGCGCCAGCAAACCACAGGAGGTTGGACGTGACTCACTCTGCTACATCGGAATACTCATTTTCCCAAGAAGCCCGCGAGATCCTATTCATTAGCTGCAACATGGGGTAATACCTCTGTTATAAGTTATTACGATTCTGTATTAGGCGGTTGTCAAGCGACATACATGTCGACTGTAGGTTGCGCACTCTCTAATGAGTGCTCCGGCAGTCTATGCCATACTTGGAACATCGTGAGTATAGCGTTCAGCTTGCTAGTACCTTCAGCGTACGGTCTGAATCGAGGAAAAATGGGGTTGATTCAACCAGACTGAGCCGTACGGCCATGAGAACTAGGCAGGTCAGAACGTGCTGCCTTGATGATACCCTTCTAGTAATTGGTGACTCCGCCGATAGCGCCGTAGTCGAGCCTTGCACAGAGCAGCGGAATGCGATTGCCTACGCCGCGCTGCACTCAGTTTGGCAACCCTGAACCGATCGCGGGGTGTGGAGCTAATACAGGCGTGTTACCCCTCTTGAGCAAGTGTTATGAATTTAAAAGGCTCACCCAATCGTTAAGGCAGCAGATCCGTCGCGAAAGGGGAGAGCATGCATAACCCTCCACCATCCTCGGATGAAACCCCCAGCTCTTGTTACTAGGTGAGAGCAAATAGAGGAGCTCGGACACACCAGCTTACCTTCTCAAGTTCGGTTGTCGTTGCCACCTCAACCTGGAATCCTTCACAAAGTCCAGTGGCAGGTAATAACCTCGATGACCTGCTGCGACTGAATCTGATACCCCGCTCTAGTTGATGTAACGGTGGGCTGCCAACTTGAGGTGCTTACTGGTCTGACATTATGGGTAATGCCTCCGGTCGTGGTATGCACCTCGCAGGCAACATCTTTCCGGGCTGCAATAATGTTCTACCTGTGACGCTTCACTCAATTGCGTTCTCGTGATAAACTTATTAGTCGAAGCTCACCGAACCTAGCCTCCAGAGTTAGATCACCGGGGTAGCGAGGCTTCATAGAATTCATCCCTGCAAGAGCCGACTTAGTGGACATTAATTACCCCGTAACTATTACATCATGCCATGAAATATCGCAACACAATCTTCGTGTTTACGGCCACCTGAGCTACTCTGAGTATATCTACACGAAGGTTCGAGTCGTGGGTTTCATGAGAGACGCGCGTCTGGATTGCTAATTTTGAAAGTATAGAGGATCGACCAGGGGGCGCTTATAAGGATGTATCGCTTAGCGGAATCCCCGGCCTTCCCCCCGTTTTCCGTCTCCAGAGTCCACTACCAGCTTAAGCACAGTCACCGCTACGTAACCTAATTCCGCGAGCCTAGCTCTCCGAACAAGTGGGCCTTCACCCTTCTTAGATCATAATAAAAATTAGCATGGGCCCTTCAATGCGTAGGTTTACTATACGATGGCACAATGTCCCGTATGACGCTGCGTTTGAGCAACTAAATCGAGATTATCGGCCCCCGTAGCAATTTGGCACTTACACTAAATGTACAGTCCAAAAGCGGGTAGAAGATTACCACGATACACAAAATGTCTAAGGCGCCCTGACGCACAGCCCTCTTAGCAGCTTACAGGGAGTCTGTCTTCCAAGACAAAATGCTAAAAATAACGTTCGCTAAGCAATACTGGTAAATCGACATTACCCCCCGAGTACCAATAAGATCTGCAGTTGAGCGCTCACATCAGATGGAGACAATCGCACGGCAGATCCTCGACTGTTCGAGCCCAAGAGGCTCAGGGTTTGGAGAACGCAGCCGGGATGCCAGTCGGCCGAATCGCCGCGCGAGTGTTAAGGTCGTACGCTACCCCGGTTATACCAGCCACGTTATCGGTAGTACGGCTAGGTATGGTAATCTGAGTGCTCCCTCCTGATAGGCATGTTCTCATCCACTCGGCTGTAGGCACTGTTCATTGTATCTTATCAGGAGAGCGCTTCCTTGTACTAACCCAGCTGACGGGGCTGTGTGAAATCGCTGGCAAAATAGATCTCTGCCCATGAGATATTTATAATCGGAGATCAGCGCATAGTATGACCCCAGGATGTCCCAAAGTTCTTAATATTAAAAGGAACTGGCGATGGCGCCCTACTGTTAATTAGGCTGCGGTACTCAGTTGTCCGAGCCATATGGATATCTCTACAATAAGTTCGTAACGAGGTGCAGTTTCTTTGGGGACACGGATTTACCAAGCACGATACACGGGCCGCCTATCGTCAAACGAAAACAGAGGCACGTCACGACCTCAGAGGGACCCATTAATTGCGGGGATTTGTCGGCATTATGACATTAGGTGGGCTAGATGGATTCTTGTAAGTTGGGTGTTTTAAGGCCCTGTCGCGAACGCTCCTGATACATCCTTCAGATCAATGATTAGGCGGGCTATTTTGGGCATGTGCTTTCAGTCGTTGTCTCTCATGCTCCTAAGTGAAAGAAAGCCACAAATGCTGGTCACAGTTCAGTGTCATGATCCGATACAAAGGTAGTTAAAGAATCTTATCGAGTCCAGACTAGAGAAGTTTTTTACGCATGTATGTGGTTACCCACACAGTGGTCATCCGTGCGTGTAATGTGTCCAGCCACTGCGGTCATATGACTACTGACTTATCACAGTGCAGTCAACTTGCGGGACGCTGACATCCAAGCCGTAGTGGGTGGGCGATGTGTGCTCGGGCCCCTGATAGGGCATACAGCTGGCATAAGCAGAAGTCCTTAAGATGCCCGCTTTTGACTTAGAGGTAAGTTAGGGCTCTCCAGCCCGCATGAATCTGTAGTTGCAATGACGAATGATGCGCAGTCGCCAAAGTTGCAATAAACGGTCGAAATGATATGGCCGATAAGGGTGCCGGTTAACACGATTATTTGAATTAGTCAATGTGTTGCTGAATTCGTGTACCGGAGCGTCAACGTAATAGCGTGTCCATACTGTGTTGCCGAAAACGGCCGGTGGTCTAGGTGCTTCGCGCGCTTTTGATGTGTGTGAAATCCCCCTTGTCATACTTGAGAGGACCACGCTACACAAAACAGTACGTGATAAACCTATCCTACCCACTGTCAGCAGGTGAAGCTGATCAACCGAGTATTTATCCATTGTCATGTTAAGTGGTCGTATCACGATGCCTGTACCGTGGCGAATGTTAGAGCTTAAGGTATGGTCTTAGCCCAACAGCCGACTACGATGCACGGGAACGGACATTCTGATCAAGCCGAGAATGCCCGCGACGTCAGAAGACAATAATCTCATCCGAGCATGCTACTTCTTTCGAAGCTTTATGCGATGAACGCAGAAATTGTCAAGTCAGGGCATAAAGACCGTCACGATGTGATGAAAGCACCGCCCAAAAACAACACAAATATTTCCTGTCCAGGTGTTTTTATGATACTCACGAATGATAGGATGGGACTATGCCTGTGTGAACATCTGTACAGCACTGCAAGCGGACCCAGGAAAGATCAGAGTGCACTCAAGGCATTAGTGCTCGTACCAGTAAAGTTTCCTCCCTTAATGGAAAAACTGTGGATGCCTCTACGGTGTTTACGACATATAGACACGAGATCGTTTTGACGTGTCAACTGCAGCTTCTTCAAAAAATCCTCTGCCAGACGAAAGGCGAAACGGTGATATTCATATTAGAAGAGTGATTATGGGTCTGGCATATTTGTACATCCAGAAAGGACCTTGTGGGAAGTTGGCGCCTATGCAGAGCACCCCGGACAAGAAATAACCCTCGTTTAGGAATCTGGTTCTTTTCAAAATAGGTCCCGTCATTCTTTCAACTTCCGCGAGGTTATTTAGGAAGTTGTTTGTTGTATTAGATCGGAGGATTTTCAGCATTAGGCGTTTGGAGGGCCCGAATCGCCGCAAGTAATGCGGATGTCAGTCGCGAGACTGCTGTTACAGTTGCAGTCCTGGAAATATCCGAACATTACGGGGACCAACACAGGGAATCCGGGTGACCGAGCACCCAGCAAGACGCGTGCCGTAACAGGCCACCGTGATATACTCGATCGATAGGGCATACCATACCGATCGATTACTACTGTGTGGTAGGGGGGACACCACTACGTCGGCAGAGCGTCTTTCTCTGCTATATGCTCTGATGGAGACAGTCTATCACCGAGGCATCCAGAATCCAAATGTACCCATACCTTGTATTTTCGTGAGCATCACCGCACCTAACAAACTAGCGTATGCATTTGCGGTCAAAATACGGCTACCGCCTCAAATTCTTTAGAAGTGAGGAATCATCGACTCCGGCCTTCTAGGAGGCCTCCTTGTGGAGACGCCCCCCCGTCTTGCTGGCAGTATACCCCATAATCCTATTAAAAAATGGGTCAAGATGGGTGCGATGACCTTGGGTAGGTCGTCGAAATCCATTCAGCACCACTCATGATCGTGGTTTGCTATGATTCAGACCACGATTAGCACGCCGACGTCGTGTCTAGATGTACCGTTACGATGTGTGCCTCGATCTGCCCCACATGGCTTTAGCATTGTATGTTAAAATATTCTAATAGGCGGGGTCTCGTCGTTAAATTATAATGACCCGTTCTACAATCACATGATTAAGTATTGCCCCTGGATTGGGGAAATGTCCACTCGGAACTATCGACCTAAGGCAAAACCTTTTTGGATGCTCTAATAGGGAGGCAGTTCAGTTCTCTCCTCTAGCAAAGTGGACTGCGAAGTCTGATTTGGTACCTTTGGAATTGTATCCTGGAAAGCGAAATAAGTGATCCAATTGATTAAGTGAAACTTCGTAGAGCATACGAGCGGGACTAGTAGGAGTGATGGTTCCAAGGGCGAGTAGATTACGTGAGCATACGGTAGCAGGAGCGGTTAGTTGTCAACAACTGACTGCGAAGAACGTAGATGGTGCAGTTGTACAGGGATTGAGAGCACTACAGATAAATTAGCCGATTACGCCGACCGCTAGTTATGAACAATGTCGGCCCGTTCTGTGCGAATAGACAGTTGCGCAACGTAAAGCTGCACCTCTCTACACGAGGCCGGCAGATCAATCGAAACTGCGGAATAACGAGTGGCTAGCCTGATATACAGCCCAATGAAATTGCGGTTACCATCATCATTGTATATAACCTCCGCCCTCATACTGCGCCGGAAGGGTGCCAATACCATAAATGTAAGAATTCAGCGATTGTACAAATGGAACAAGGATTATGGTCCCTCAGATAACCACGGATGTGCGGGACTGACCCCACTTCACATTGATTATCCAGCAAGCAACTTTACTCGTGAGACAACGGCATGTGAACACTGACTCCCGTGGGACGCAAAAGCAAACTGTTATGCAATGTTTGTGCCATGTTTCTTAGTTAATCACGTCATAGTGCGTATGACTATGAGCAGTTACCGACCCGGGTCTGCTATTGAATTTGCACTGCTTTGTAGTACATTCGGACAAGTGCCAGCAGATGTGATCTCCGACTTCAAGAATGGAGTTAATGAAAAACCGAAAGCAGACCGTCAACTCTTTAGACATGTCTTCTTCCGGCAATTACCTTAACAATACTATGTTGCTGAGGTGTCACTGAACATAGGATAATAATAGCCAGCAGGTTATAACTGGGACTTGGGTGTTGCACTCCTCAATTGATTAGCCACTTAATGAGCGTCATGGTCAAAGGGCGCGAGGGCTGGAGGCAGATTCCAATGAATCAGACAAAGGAGCTGCGCGGCGGACCAATAGTAAACGATTGTAGTCAATCACCAGCATATGGGGAACAGACTAGGCCTACCAATACACATGGGCTCAACTCGTCTTGGAGAATGATCTAAACACTCAATAACTTACACCTTCGTTTAGTTGCTCCACCGGGTGGCTTATGTTAGACCTGAAGGTAAGCACCGGTGAATCCGAATCTCTGATTATTATTCACCTCCAACCCCTTCTGATTCTACTAGTATCAGGCAAAATGCAAGGGTGTACTGTTGATCCTCTTGGTACGATATACCACGTATGACACCGACTTGTAAAGGAGGAAACACATAAGGCCCAAACTTTAGCCGGATGAATTGGTGGAAGGTTCTATTATAATAGTACAGTAGAGCCTCAGGATCCTTGTGGGTGCTAGTACACGCGACATGCCGGGTTAATGTGAGGCAATCAATGATGGAGAGGTTGCTCATGACGGAAAAAGAGCAACTGCCGTCATTCGAAAGTATCCGCGGCCGTTTCACCAGGAACTCAAGGGAGTTTGACAAGCAGCTGCCAGCGAGAATTTGCCGAATTCATATCCGCTGCCGAGACCACAAAGTAGCTTGTACAGAGAATTTAGAGTGGATGAAAGTCACGACTGCGTCTTCAACTACGCTTGCCGGCATTACGAAGTCGGAGAAACTACCAAACCAGGTTGTAATATTTGGCCAAATGCGTGCCGCCAATCACGCAGTGAACAGAAGTACCAGTCAGGCCCGGAACCTCGGAGCGGAGTCAAGCCTAGATAAGCTCATCAGTTCGCGCGTACGAAGGGTTCGACGGTATTGAGGCTAGTTGGCCAAATGTCAGCTCAATGCAGAATATCTGTTTCACTTTCTTCTGGCCCCCGGACAAGGGAGGCTGACATGAGAGAGTGAGCGGATCTATAGTACTCGGCTAAAACTCCCCGAATATTAAGGCAACCAAGCGCCAATTTATGAATACAGCCAGTAAATAAAGGGTTTGACCCCAACTCCCCGTATTAAAGTCCTCATTTTCGTATTGGGCACTGATCACAACTACCATGCAGCTGGAACGAGCTAACGAGCATTTAAAGTAAATTAGATGTGCGGCTCGAGTTGTTTGCTAGTTACTTACTGAAGTGTTCCTACCTGCGTACTCTCTCATAAGTGGGCAAAAATACTCGAAAACGTCTGGTAGATATGAGCTGAGGCTGATGAGGTGGAGAGGGGTGTTGTATTCTCATCAGCTCTGGCTACGCTTGTTCCAGTTCGCAGGCAATGTACCCATCAATGTCGAGACCTCAGAGGCTCGAGACAATTTTGCCGAGGATCCGTCTAACGCTTCTTTCTCGCTCTAAACTAATCTATGGCCCCATAGAGACCATAACATACTATAGTTCCAACGCGGAAGACTCAGAAAACCCGACGTGGTATATCGATACACTAGCTGGCTGCAGAGCTTATTACTCGTAACTATGACCATCCACACTAAACGAGGACTTTCGACGCGCCTGCACAACCGTTCATCAAACTTACATTGTTAGTGACGTGACAACTATACCGAGTACCCCGTTATACGATCGACAGTCCTAGATAATGACGCAGCCCGCAGTCATGAATGCTCAATAGAAAGACATCATAACACACCAACCGGGGTGTTTGCTCACAGTATCTACAGCCTAGTCGGTTATTCGTCGCTTCGTACACCTCGAACCTTAGGCTACAGTCCAGTATAGCATTCCACAATCAAATTGATGTCGTAACGGAAGCAAAAACGATACAGACGCTCTTATATTACTGTATTGTGCAGGACTGGTGAAGCAAGGCGCGGTTTGCATCCGGACTGATTGCGCGGCCTGGGCTTAATAAGAGCTGACACTTGTAGTGCTGACAGCGCGATTTAAGGCTCACTTATCTTACAAGTGAGGGCTATCGTTTGTAGGCTGTGCAACACTTACACCGAGCACCGTCCGATACCCATGGACGACTTGCATCGCTCGTTGCGGCGAGACGTGTTGATACTACTGATTGCGATGACATCGTTACATTGACGCTTTCCGTGGACAAATTGCTTCCACCGCGACATGTTAGGCGTACAGCCCGAAAAACTCCAGGTGTCGAATTACAAAATTTTACATGCAAGACAACCCGTGGTGAATGGCCACCTGCCCACCTACGCTATTGTCGACGGGCCGTACTACCTGTCTCATCCAGTCCGAGTGCATGTGAACCCCGTGCTAGGCATTGATGGCGCAACGGGCTGGTAGGGGTAGCTAGAGGTGTTTATCTCGCCGAGCAACGAGCACCTTTATTCCTCACCTGGTTGGGACCGTGCCCTCACAACACTGTTTAATGCCATACGGAATCGCCGGGTGGGTTTTCTTGACTCACGCGTTAGTGGTTAGACCTGTGGCACAAGTCTGGAGATGCCTGGTAGTTTTCTTATATCTCGGTCGCAACACGAGATAAGTTACTTTCACTACCCAACTTGAATCGAAGGAACAATACAAAATTATAACGTAACGATCATGGTAACGTCGACCGTCAGACTTCCGGGGCCAGCTTGTGTGTCCATAAAGCTACGTCGAAGAAATTTTCCGCGACGTAACAAAAAAGATAGACTCTCAATACGCTCCGCTACAGGTACCGTTGTGTAGTCATAAAACCTAATACTGGATCTCTGATCGCTTTCGGATTACACGGGGAGTGGCAGTACCTACATTCGTACCAAAAGGGTCCAATAGAGCCGCAGGCTGGCCGCATCACTAATGTATATAGTGGAAATTAGCACTCCGGTCGGGGGCGGGATGTATTGACGCCAAGTCTCTGGCGTGACTAAATCGTCTCACTGTGTAAGGAGGGTCGGAAGAGCATGGTGCATTACAACCGCTCGGAGGGGATCGCCTCCGGGCCTTGAACAGTATATTTGGACATTGAAGCACGAATTGTACGAGGCCGTGTACCACTTACACAAAAGATAGACAGCGCGCGCCTCTTCGCAAGTTGTGGAGCTTCAGTTGGCGATATCGAACGGAAGTCACTGGAACGGAGGCAATCTCCACCTTGCCGGATCTTTCTGCTACCAGTTGTTTATCAGTTGGCGTATATTCGACTACCCACTAACTCTGGAGCCATGTAGCAACCCCATGTTCTACGCATTGACGCTCACTTGTTACTAATGCAGCCAAGCTAGTCTCCATGTAGTTGGTAATAATAAACACATCGAATGTCAACTTCGGTCACTCTCCCCATCAAAAGTACGGTGGTCGCTGGGATAGCTCATCCCCTTTCTTAGTGTAGGTAGTACATAACTATCAAGCAAATATGTAGGAACCAATAACCAGATCCGGCGAGGGCCTCGTCAACCGTAATCGGAGCCAGGCCGGTTCTAAGGCAGTATATGGGAGCTGGAAGGTCCCGAGGGCCTTATCCCTAGACATGATTTGTCACGCCAGCCGGATAGAATATAGTGTCTCTCTAGTGGTGCTATAACTATTTGTTGGTTCGCAGCGTGATCAATCGATTGGGATTTAGAGGCATAGTAATCCTGCATCGGCAGAATTGAGCCATCCCTATGAATATATGGCCGTTTTTTCTAAAAAATAGATCATGATGGGCCGTGTTGAGAACATCCGTGTCTGCCGTACATGCTGATGTTTAACATTAGCGCTTTGTCCGTGCTATACGGGAAGACTCCACATGGGCAAGGCTCGCCTACCGTTTATAAAAAAAATGCTCCGTTTGTAAACTGAGTGCTGGTCTTCTACAAATGCAGGGTTGGAACGCGACGATACAGCCTCAGTATAGGGGCTCTATGTCCTTAATAGTTCGAGGTGTAGTGCACAGCGCGTTGGCCCCTGTGTTTGCTAGCACTTGGGAGTATCCGAGGGGTGATCATAACGAGGGTATAAGTGTGGATTGGCCGACCACAAGGCGCTGAGTTGACATGAGTGGGTAACGTCATGAGCCTGTAGCTTAGATCGCCATTCAGAAACCGAGATGAAGGGTGCGACGGCGCACAATGTGAGCCTTTCGTTTGTACATAGAAGGAGTCTTATGAGCGTGTAATGGCTCGGCCCCTCGCAAGGCACTTTCCGGACTGGAAGACTGGTCTCGGGGAATACATCGCGCCCGTGGAGTCAATCAAGATGCTGTGACCTGGTTTATAACTATCTCCATCGCATTGCAAAGGCTTAGGGACCCCCATGAGTTTTATGTGTGTCGAGGTAACCTTCTTCAACCCTAGTCTTACGATATTCTAGCCAACCTGCGGCATAATTCAAGGTACCACTGGACTGGCGGAACGCTGTTTGCATAGATTACACGCCTGCAAGTACGTGGGGCATACGGCCTCTTGCAGCTCTAGAGCCGCAAGAGCCTCCGACGATTCTTGGGTTAGGCCGAGAGCACCTTTCAAGGGTTATTGAGCGATTATAGAAGACGGTTGTGCTTTTTAGTCGCGCTCAGCTACGGCTAGAGATATAACGTCGAGCGGGGCGATAGACAGTCAGCGGCCGTGGATATATCGTCGTCGGACTCCACTCTTCGTGGCGGTCGTGTCCCCCCGAGATCGTAGTAGCCTCAATCGAAGCATATGTACCGATGATACCTAGTTTAAAGCTCGCTAAACAACAAAGACCGTCATCCTACTATGGCCCTGGTCTGTACATTTATTGGGGCCGTGAGTGGTTATGTCCGAACATGTAGCGTCTTCCGGCCGAATATTATCGCAGTTGGCATAAGGGCCCTACATCAAATAATATATACCCTGAGGCCCCCGTAAAACACGGAGATGAACTGCCTGTTGTGAGCCAGTCAGCCATTCTCTGAATATAGAGAGAACTTGAGAATCGTCCGGCTCCTCAGGTATAAGTAGTGCAAAATTGCGAGGACGTCGTAGAATAGAAGGAAGGGCGTCGGTCAAAGATTATAGTAAGCCTATTAAAAGAACACTACTCTCAAACGAACATGAACGCTACCCCCCTAATCCCGAGGCTGAGATCTTGATCGTTTCGTCCACTAGACCACTGCAATTAGGGGGTAAGAAAGGGGATAGTATTCCTTTTCACTGTGTATGCATTTAGCCGGCTCCGATTGAAAGCTCGGGATCTCCGGGCAGCTCATGACACGAAGGAACTGGGCACTCAATCAGGCATGACCTCTCGCGCATTAAATACAAGTGCACTTCCCACTTTTAGCTTTCAGGCTCGGTAAACACCCCGTAAGATGATGGTGGGACAGAGGGGGTCGCACACCAAACTGACCGCTTCCAACGGATTGCCCAAGCTACGCTGTTGATGTAGCGCTAAGAATCGGTTATCATTCCCACAGCTAGGTGGGGGAAATGTAGAGATCTGTTGGCATATCTGGTATGCAAGCAACGAACAAATTCAAGTATCTTAAATAACCATACAGCGAATACGACACATAGGTCAGGAACGGACACCGCACCTGTCCGGCTTGCAATTTCTAGCTTCCATATTGAGACAATTTTGGCGAAGGGGACTGTGGTAATTGATTCCTTGGTTGATGGAATGGAAGACTGATGTTGACTTACACACAGTTCGACCAATTGCGTCTGCCATGTTAGGCATCAATTCGAGGAGGGATTGGAGCCCGCTCATAAATCTTACGCCACGATCCCGGCTCAGGCAGCGGAATTAAAGCTTCTTCCATAGTACGGCTTCTATGATTTAATCGGGCACAGCTGTAGGTTTAGATTGAGACACGGCTGTGTAGACCGGTCTCGGGCCGTGGAACAACCGACCTATTTGCGTCGGTTTTCCACAAGGAGAACCTGGACCTATCCTGGTTGACCGTAAGCGCCTAAGTAGCTTTCTAAGGAGGGGACTCCTGTATCGTGTGAGGTTTCCCAGTAGATTGTTCACGCAGAGCGGTAGGTCTAGGCCTCCCCCGGAAGCCGCGTATAACTATTTTATTCGCTCCTAAATTTGGAGGATCATTGTTGGAAGAGCAACTTTTCTAACTTCCAGCGACAGAAGTAGGGCAAGGTGGGGATAATGACCATTGGTAGAGTAAACAACGGGTCGACGGCCGCGAATACTCGCTAACAGAACGCCATAATTTTACTTACTTGGTTCGGGGGGATTCAGTAATGGTTCAGGTGTAGGCTATCGTTTACGCAGTCGGTAAGTCAAACAGAGAACTCATAGAACACGAGAACAATCCATCTGCCCTGTGAATCTTGCTTCCGACCTAATGGCCTTTGCCATTCCCCGCGGGTGGGGTTTAAAGGGTTCGGTTGCGACGTGTCGTGCCCGAACCCGTATAGGTACTGCAACAATATCGATCATCCGTTCTCATGTCTCGCTACATCTATGGTCGGATACCCCTCACAGGTTGAGCTTCTCCGAAGCTGTACAGTCATCTACTGATCTCAGATGACCCAGTAATGTATCTCACGGCTAACCGCGCAAGTCGACGGCCGGCGACTTTTAGTGCGAAGGGCACGTACCCCCGCCGGTTGGGCCCACGATCGGTTCTCGCCACCAGGCTCGAAATATGTCGAGGAGACCAAGGTTAGCGGAAATTATACTGACTTAAAGCCCCAGATCCGGCGCGCTTTCCTCTGGTTGAGATAACTATGGGCGGGACCGCACCAGGCGGCGAGTAATATGCATCTCAGCCTCATGTTTTGTGACAAATTTATATGCCATCGCCGTTTTTGATGTAAATTGAAGTCTTCGAAAGCTTTCGGATGACTCTGCACGAGCCCCTGGAGACAAGATACGACCGACGGCACTAGTGTATCTGACATAGGCGTGCCGGTCGGATCAATCTTTCCAGCGAAATACGTTAGCATAGAGCCTCCCCCCACACGACGTACGTATACTGTGTAAACGAGCTAAGAGAAATACTGTCTAACCGCTTTAGCGTCGTCAACTCGTCATCAAATCTAATACAGGGTCCTGTTATTCTATGCAATTGAAGAACCGCTTCTTCGAATCCCCTTGCGAGTTGTGAGAAAATGGGTCGATATATTCAACACTGACAGGCCGTCTTCGGCGATGGGTGCGAAAATAACGAGGTGTTGCACTCGCTAGTGATAAGCGATAAAGATACTTACCCGCCGTATCCAGGCCGAAGATCGTCCGCTTACAGGTTGAGCATTCGAATGACATTTATATCTACAGAGGGCCGCGGCTCGAGGCTGCACAGGAGCGTTAGCTCCCATGGCAGGGCCCCCGTACGGGTTCTCCTGCGGCGCACAGAAATCTGGTCTACGTAAACTGAATTCTAAGGATGCTGGCCTTTACTCCTTCCGTTATCTCTAAGAATGTTGCAGTTGAACAAGACGGAAAGCTTACTTGTATATTAAGCGCCCACAGCATAATTTAAGAGTTAAGGGGTCTCGTAACCCTGGGCAAAATATTTCGACTGCCCCATTTACGCCGTATCGAGGCCACCAAGGCGTCCCCTTTGAGTCCGAGGCGAATGTGGTGAGAGATCCTGGGTCGATAGGCTGCTCCGAGGTCAGAAAAGGCTTTAGGTAACATAAGGTCCATGGCCTGTAGAAGGAGGTATCACTAAACGTTTTAGCCATGTCGAAACAAGAGGCACATCGCACTAGTTTTGGGAGCTAGTCGAACACACTTGGCTCTTAAAGAGTTTGTCATGGATTGAGAATATAGGATCCTGAGAGGGGAGAGCTCTAATCGTGGGGTTTTACGAATGTTAATAACCTGCGACACAGACTGCGACTCCGGGAGGTTCTCCTCATGGGAACATTGGTGATTCGTAACGAATTGAAGCGGTCAACAGACCATGCTATCTTGCCTAGATCAACTCGGCACCTAGTGAGCGGTGAGTCAGCGGTAAAGCCGTGGACGAGCAGGTAAGTATACGTTCCGCACAATTCATAACACTCCTTTTACGGCAATGATCCTGAAATCCAGGGCACTGGGAACCAATCGTCAAGCCAGCCCTAATGCATGCGCGCCATCCAGACCATCTATACATGATGATTACAAATTCGTAAGCAAGATCAATGTGGCATCTCATAATTGAACTGGGCAGATGACGTAACGATAGTACGGGAAGTAGGGGATACACCAGCTCCTGTGCAGGGTCGAAGATATGTGCTATGTTGCGTGGCTGAAGTGCCATAGTCAACGCCCTGGTGGCTACTTGGAGCGGGTAATTCCGGAAACAGTGAGTACTGGTTGGTCTGTCCAAACGAGAGCGAGTCACCGACTAGACTGTGCCTAGCGTACAACTCGATAGCGGGCGCATCGGAGCCCTCCCGAGTGCTGAATGAGGTGGGTACAGGGCGACGCGGGTTTCCCAAAAATTGCTCTCTTTAGTTCCATGTGAAAAGATGCCCCATTTTAACGACGTTCTCACCACGGCGACTAGGCATATTCGGCAACACGTATGGACACCACTGGGAGGTTACGTCTTGGTTAATAGTATTGAGAAGCGTCTGCGCGGGCTCTGAATCGCCTCGCGTTTATCCGGAAAATGGGTAAAAGCATCCTACAGCCGGCTCTTGGTCATGTAGACGTGAACAACGAAGGTGTCTTCACCATAATCGGCCCAGTTTAGCGATGGTGACGCGGTACATTTCGAATCATGAGAGATACTTGTGAGAATTTGACAGGACCCACACTATCTGTGTCCGCTGACGCCAGGGAACGCTTACCCGCGTCTTCAGTGGTACGGTGTCTGAGCATCGAGAACGGGCTAGCCCATTAGATAAGGAAATCGACCTCAGGAAGGACCTCATATCGGTCCTCTGCTTCACTCTGATTTTGAACCGCCCGAGCGAAACTTGACAGATGGTGCAGCTGAGCCGGTGCTACGCTTGGAGAATGGCCACAAGGACTGACCGTGCCATCATGGCATACAAGTCGACCTGGCCTAACACGGTGCATGATTCGCCTGAACCCCGATCGGGGAATGCGAGTTATAATTTGTTACATCGGGGACTATGTAGGTGGTAACTTGGACCGCACTTTTTCAGGGGCACGTGGTGAACGTTCTCACCGACTAAGTAGGCCGCATTTCCAGGGAAGGAGGGCCGAGCTCCAGATCACAGGGAATATCTTATGTACCACGGCATAAAATATTCGACCTTTGTAAGGCCCTCAGACGGGCTGCACGCTCCCATGACTCAGGCAAAATATTTGTAGCAAAAGTCCCCGATAGTCTTATACCTTTTACTGATTCTTAAAACTCGTGTTCGGCGCAAGGACTTACCAGTGACATAGAAAATCGCAAACCAACGACGTACGGAGAGCCTACTTTGCCTTAGTCAAGGGCGGTACCCGACGGTGTGCGATGCTGCACTTTCAGGCGAAGTCGACAGAATATGCGGTTATTACTCGTTCGGGGACCCAAAAGATGTCTTGTAAGTCGGTGACGCATGACTGATGGCGGGTGTGCAGGGATTCAGTCATAGAGCCATGAATCCTCACAAATTGCGCTGTGCTTGGACGTCTATGTCGAGTTTAGAAGAAATTACTCGTGGGGCTTTTAAGGCCCCGCGAGGCTCCCCAACTGTAGGGTAACCGTGACTGTCTAGATTCCGTCGGGTTGCCTAAAGAACCGCTTCGTGCTTACTGACATTAAAGATCCCATACGGATAAACAAATTCCAAAATCGGACAAAATAAGCAATCGCCTTGCATAGTCGGATGCGCTGCGAATCTTAGGCCTCTGCGTTATTGCGCAAATAATAGGTGCTATGTCGAACGAAGGGTGTCCACGAATGCGCTGCATAACCTCTCCAAATGTGGCGCGTCGCCCGCATACAGTCAAAGAGGCATCTTAGTCTATGGTAGAACCGACTACCGAACTCGCCACCGGGCAATATCGTGCAAAGAGAGTATCCGTCATATGTAATGACTCACGAAACACGCAGTTACGCCGCTTATCGCCTGGTACGACCGTTGACCGATACAGACCTAGAGTTGTCGCTCCGTCGGTCAACTATGAGTTATTTCGGTGGTTAACCACTGTTACTCACATTGCCGCTGAAAGCATTCTCCGTTGCACCTCTGGAATGATCATCAGCTAAAGCACTGTAGGCCCTCGCGTTCAGGGGTCAAGGCGCTGATACGTTAGCTCAGCATGCCTGACGCCAATTGGAAGGTGGGCATAAGTACGTAGATGATCCGGATCGCATGAAAAGCACTTACATCACGCGTCAGACATGTCCGTCCACAAGGCGGTTACTGCAGAACGAACAGGGCAGCAAAAGACATTCTTACTCCGAAGATATGCCGTATTAGCGCTGTAGACTCACTTTTTAAAGGGACTTGAGGCAGGTTTTCCCTATGCATTGCTTCTAAGCGGACCGTATGCACTTGCTCGAAACGCGCACCAGCGCTTGAGGTCTGCCGATGGACCCAACGCAGCTTCATACCTTCTCGCATAAAATACCCTGTCTTTAATGACAGAGTTGAACAACACGAACGACAACATCAGTGTGACCGATAGGAGGAGATTCCTCAGCACATGCCTCGATAAAATCAGAGCTGTATCTGCATAGGTGAGGGTCCGGGGGGCTCGTTAGCGCCATGATACCCGTGGGGCTACAAGCTTAGGCCGGGTTTTAGACATTTCTAAACTTGAAGGATACGCGGACTAAATTCTGAGGACTCGGCGGCGCGACGTTTCGCATGGTTATACGGCGGTAGGGAAGCTCGCCTCCAGGGGAAGCTACTTTCCATCATCTCCCAAAATTCTGGCGTCGGCACTCTCGTATATTGTATGACGTAAGCGTTTTTGAGAAAGGTACCAGACCGCGGGCCACATCTTCATTCTTAGGCCGACTTTCTTTTAAGTTCAGCGTGGTTTCAAAAAACATCGTTTGATTACGGGCCGCAGTGAGAGATCTCTTACACTAAGTGCTAGCCTGGATGCAGCCATTATTGGATGCCACAAAAAAGGAAGTGTGGCTAAATGGAGGCTAGATACAAGGACAAAGCCTCAGGGTTTCTGTAGGGAGTAAATAACCCATTACTAGTAAGAATACAGCCGTGAGCTGACGTTGGAGAGGGGATGCACAACAACTTCTCATGCAGCCGCGAACACGATAACATCCCGACCGAGTAAAGGGAGGGTGTGAAGTTCCTTTGTAGGAACGAGACAAGTCCACGGTGTCGCGTACCGTTTCTAATTCGAGCCCCACCTACTTTGTTGTATATTGAATTTACGGCCTACCGAGGGGTGCAGTGGATCAGCAAAAAGTACCGCCCCTCTCTCAACATACCGGGCTGTGTCGCTCAATTCAAATAATCCCGTAGTGTGGCCTACCTAAACAAGGAGCCTAACTCACGCGAAAAGCTGGGAGCACAACTTTTTCTTGGCGTGAGCGGTTAGCCGTGTGCTGCGAACAAGGAACGTGAACGTAGCAGGGTCCCCTTTACAGGAGTCTTGGGTGCAGCGATTACGGAGAGGGGGAGGCCGGCACTTACCTTTAGCCCTGTCCCCTATCAAGTATAGATCGGATCCGATGGCATCGTTCCGCACCTACCGGCGCCGTTGAGTATGATACGACGGGTGGCCGAAGAGGCTCCCGGGGGTCTTGATACGGCTTACTATTGACGTTCTCTAGCCGCTGTGAGGTAATTAAAAAGTATAGGTTAGGCCCAGACAACCGACGAAATTGTTGGTGTGGAGACCTAATGAAGGGCACACGTGACTCACAGAGCTATCTTACTTTGGTCAGGAAGCGGTTGAGACGGCCCCTGCATCGTTAGGTAAACCGGCTTTGCAAAGGTGGCGGCTTTCGCCAGGCCAGTTGGTGAGTTGTCACAGGTTAATAACTTGGTGGCGAGCGGTGTCTGCATAATTGGACTTTTGATCGCTAAATGAGTTTCTCTTCACACACCAATCGCTACCTCTTCGTATCCTCCTTTTGAAATTGACAGTATTGTGCCTACGATTATTGATACGATTATATTCCTCCTAGTCTGCTGTCGAACAACTTTGCGCAGTTGTGCACCGCACGTACTGAAGAATGGACGCTAAGTAGATTCCGTGCTGGTTAAAGTCGCTAACATACGTATTCGCCGTACCTGATTTTTAGCATCTGATCCGAGATAAATCTTTTTTGAAATGCACTTTCTGGATGGAGTCGACCGTCAAGTTCATGTACCCTGGGGTCTGAGCACAAGCACCGCGACACCCGTAGCTGCTGATCCAAGGACCGGACATTCGTGCGGGTTGGTCGTGCTCTGAGGGACAACGGACCGTAGCCCACTTTTAAGGGCTGGAGTCCCTGAAGGAGACGTTACTATAGACACCAACGCTTCCATGATAACTATTCCGTTCTTTAGAGAGTTGTACATTGATAGGAGGTGCCTACCTCCATACCCTCTTCATGTTATAAATGCGGAATAATATGCTTAAATGTATTAACCCCTACTGTATTTCAACAACCAAGAGTATCGCCTTCCGCAGCGTAGTGAAGGATCCTTGTTGCGTGTTCGAGCCGGTTCCCGTTGGAGCAAGGCTTACTTACGCACATCCGGACGATGGTGGCTACGGAGTGGAGTCCGTACCCGTGCGTGCGTCAAGCCGGATACAGCCTTTCCTTTATTACCTCGGGGCGCTCGCTCATGTTTCAAAGCCCTTCTCCCTTCCACCAACTCTTTGTCATACGTTGAAGTTACAGAGTGGACGAAATAGCCCCCTACAAGACCTGGCATTCTGACTCCGTCCCACACGGAGGACCTGACAATGTACGTCGATACTCTCTTCGATCTTGCAGCTACATCTGAACTTCTATTTCGGCGTACGTGTCACAGTGTCCCGTGGCACTGGAAATCGCTGATACGCGAAAGCTGTATTGTCGTCGGCTTTCGGTCTTTCGCACAATGCATACCGGGCTGGAATATGACGTGACTGCTACGCGATTAATACTATATCGCAAATGCCTCGTCAGGACCCAAAGATTCTCATAGCTGAACTCTAATGGCCTTCTGTCGGACCAACTCCCCACTCCGCTATTAGCGAGCCCCGAATATCCCGGGGGTGTCCCTGTCGTTCAGTTCGGTATATGTCATCAAATAACTATCAACAAGCTTATCGTAGTTCATACATGGCATGAGCAAAGGCGTGGCGATAACGTCAAGTGAAGTCTCGAATCGCGACGGGCACTGTGGTTCACTAATAGGGTTTGCGTCGTAGCTAAGTATGCTTTGTAAAAAAGATACTATGTCCCACGTGCATTTTACTCCTTTTTGCAGTCACGTTTACAGTTTTACACCGCCGCTTTGCTTAAAAAATTCCTTGTGCTTGTCGGGGTGAATTGAACGAAAGTCCTCACAGTTCGGTTAACAGATATATAGCTAGCGACCCAATGTGCTGGGACCGTGTCCTTGAGTCGTTGTGTGAAAAGGGGGCACCGTTTTTTTGTATAGGCTATACAACGTACTCGACGAATTAATATCGTCACGATCATAGACTATGACTGTGGCACCGGCTCAGTCCCTCAATACCGTTAGGTCAGCGTTGCGAATGTGGGGGGTTAGGTGGGAGACGATTGAAAAGAGGGCATATCAAATTACCTTTCACCTCGGCAGCGGCAAGTGAATTCTAGTCTTGTCAAGACTCTGTTGAATCACAATAACCAATAAGTTTTACTAATGTAAGGCACGCCTGCCGTTTAGAATCTTTTGAGCTGTCTGCAGTCTCATCGATGGGACCGCTTACTGGAAGACAATTAGCCACCCCCGCCGTTAACGAACTATTCAAAGGGCACCACGCGGGGCTCAATATTAAGACGCCCGGTTGCAGAGCATCAGCGAGTCGTAATGGGAGGCGGAGTAACGCACATCTAAACAGGATCGCCTTTCTTCCAAAGCCTAAGTAACTTCACCGGTTCAGAACCTCTTCTCGGCAAGAACCCTGACTACGAGCTCTCCAGCCCATATGCGTTTGAGTGTTGAGCATAGAAAATTTGTGAACAGTAGAGCGGGTATAGTGCAATAGACGGAACCCCGCACCGCGGTTGCCAAAGGAACAGGGTACGGTGGCCCGCAATCGGGGTGGTCGGGGAGACGGAGATTCTGCTGAGGTCCCCGCCATTCGGAATTTATAGATGCCCCTTAGTAAGGTTTAATATTAGTACTTCTCTGTTCCCGTAGGTAACCACTTGAGTGGGAACATTGTTCGGGTCTGCGACTAATGCGGTGGACGCTTTAGAAGTGGCGTAAGCTTTCACGATAATGTGTTTTGTCGAAGGTGCGGCTAGCTTCACAAGCCGCCAACCGGAAGAATCATTATTTACGGTAAGCCCGTCGGACCAATGAGCCGCGTAATTGTGTTAACCACCAAGGACAATAACGGGCATGACGCTTCTATTTAATCTAACCACAGCAACAATTGTCTAGGTCACTAAGCGAGCTGTTGTCACCCGCTTGTAAAATCTCCAGGCCCCACACCACGGTTATCTAGTAGAGCTTACCACATCCAGATGTCAACATCTAACACCGACACGACCGGCCCAATAGGGCAACCGTTTAGGCCGGACCGCTGACCTCGCACGGCCTAGCCCACTCTGGTTGGCGCAAACAGTATTCGGCCAAACAGAGCACGTAAATTGCGATTCAGCCAGCGTGTCTCATTTGATGGACACACGAGAGTTATGGCCGTGCTACGGCGCTTAAATAGCTGTCCAGTGGCTAAAACCGAATCGTACACACCTCTCCCGGCGAGCCTCAGTCACGTTAACTTGTGGTGGGATCTTAGTTGGCGGACGAGACGTCATCTCCGACCCCCTAATAAGGTGGGGCCGTAGTGTTGAGAGGAACCGGGATCACCTAGAAAGGATCGGCAACGGCCATCCGGAGAGACATCAACCGGACCATTTATGGGTCTTCGTAATTGGCCGGCGGCCTTGAGAACTTTTATCGTCAAGAGATAATTCAGATACATAGGTCGCAGTGATCAAATGGGTCAGGAGTCGGCTACTATTAATGTAAGCGAGGACACTAGGTGGCTGTAGAGACCAGTGACTGTGCGGTGAGGTGTTTGTGGATTAGGTAGATCCTACGAGAGTGCGTGCGAACACAAATGTCGACCCCAGTCAAGCGGACGCCTATTGTTATGAGGGGCTTATCTTCTAACTTCAAGGGCTATTTCAGACGTTACTTCTCTATCACGGATTCGGATTGGAGTAGCTACTTAGCATCAAATCCGGAAGATGAGAGGAAGGCCTCTCGAGCGACTCCCGCTGTTTTGATACGGCCCGCTTGTAGTATTCAAAATTAACTTAACGCAGTTTCTGTGATGGCTGAATAAGACGTATGTTGTGTGACAATGCAGCGCGACTCTTCAAGCCTAACCAATCGAGTTTAGGCACGGCGACTGACGCTTAGCCATAAATACTCTGGAGGTTCGACGATGAAATGCTCGGTCACGTAGACCCCTACGTGGTCTAGGGGGGGCACCGGGGTGAGGCCGCTGTCAGGTGTGTGCCAATAAGCCGAATTAGGCATAGCATCTCACTGCTGAATTCGAATTCACCCTTATCGAGTCTAACTAGGAGACCCTGATGTCCTGGCATCCAAATTAACAGGATAGGGATATAACGCAGTCCAGTCAAAGCTACTGTCACCGAGTCACATAATTAACCTAAAAATTCAACCATGGCCTGGTTGCGCATTTAGAGTATCTCCTTCGATTGCTTGTCAATCAGGGAAAAGAAGATGGCGTAAAATGCCCAAGCAATGTGTCGCCGTCGCAGTCCATGTCTTCTGTTTTCTCTGTGTATTTACAGGATGGTTTCCCCGCATCAGGGGACGGCTTCAGTTTGGGGAAAGGAGGCGCCAGCGCCGTTAGGGGTACCCGTTACAGCGAACGGACCGCTATCCGATGATTTCAACGTATCCGATCCCACCGACATTATCATTCGGGGATCGGTTACTATTTCGGACCTAGTATTGGAGCCCCGGAATTGGAGGCGATTGGAGGAAATAGTAGCTGCACTGACTTGGTGGTACTACGTGACGCGGTACCCCTATCTGTAAACAGCCGAACAAGTTACTGAGACACATCTGCATAAAAGTTTAGATACCGTTATTAAGTAAGTTCGCTGTTGGGGAAAAAGCCTGAAGGTGGTAGCCGGTAGTTTTTACAACGTCCTTCATCGGCGGCACTTGCAGATCTGAAAAGTCACCGCGCAAGTGCTGTTCTCACATCCACAGCAGGTGAGTTACGTCGAGGTCATAACTTGGTCCCAAGCGAGTATCAACGGCATGTTCTGACAAGCTGCGTTGAGGACCTCCTTAAGCCCACGCACGTTGGAGTGAACTTGAGCAGCATATTATCCTGTAGGGGGTGGTCCATACGTAAAATCGATTGTTTTAGTACCAACGCAATAAGTTTCGAGCGTAGAATACACCGCAGCTGTCATCGGATTGTCGATAGGTTAGGAAGGCTTTACCACGGTACAGGTCTGGTCCGTCACCATGCCTGTACATCTGACTAATGTTATCGCGGCATGAGGTGCTTCTCCTAAGGAGGCAGATCGCTTTATCTTGCTTACTCGATCAGTCGGATCAGTAATATCAATTCATCTACAGACAGGTATCGATTGAGGAACTTTTCCACACGCTGCCTCCACCTTTAGCAAGCGTATTGAAACAAGTCCTTCGCCCGAGAGGACCCTTCAATCGGTGTTGAGGAGAGCCCAGTAGTCACAGGGCTATTTTGCATGAATCGTTTCTAAGAGTAAGTACCGTATGGCTACGCGCTTGCACCCGGGTGATTACCTCGCACACTATAGCTGTGTATTTTACTGATAAATATTGCTTGCACTATACAAGATGCATTAATTTGGTTGCATTCCTAATTGGAATAAAGTGGTATAAACAATTGAGCGATGAGTAAAGTGAAAATTGGGAGCTGATGACTATGGGTAGTTCGCTAGTGAGAGATGTTTCTTTGGCAGCGGGAAGACACCGTTGGGGAGATCTACTAGTCGCAACAACAACCGTTACATTTGTGACCGTACCCTGGAAAAGGACTTCGAGCGCCTTGGGAGGCCCTGGTTATACCTGCGCTACGAGGATGGACAGCCACCACAGCGGTTCACGACCGCGCAGGCACTATGCGTAAGTTATTGGAACGTTCTCTGGTAGTCAACACTTTAAACAATTTCTGCGGCTTTGGATACGGCTGAAGATTCTTCTGAGAGCCTCGGACTAACTGGCGTTGTCCACCTTCTAGGGAGCTACAGAGCCAAGCGCCGGCTAGAGCGGGTCGTCCTGATGAATGCGTTCTTCGGATAGTGTGCTCGTGGGCCTAGATATTGAGCAATACGTTACTCTCATAAGATTTGAATGGCATGTAGAGACCTGCCATACCTTACTTATTTCCCCTACCACTTCCAGTCCCTTCAGTGTATCAGCAAGCTTATTACCTCGCGCGTAAATTAGGGCATATTGCCTCGCATATTCTTCGTCCGGAGATGCGCATGAGACTATTGGGAACTAAAACAGGCGGCGGGCTGGATAGCCGTATAGGCATGTCTGCCGCTGTGATGTACCCTAATGTTATCAATCTGGTAGCACGTGAAGTCTCCCCTCTTGAAGCCCATTCGCTATCTACCTCTCATGGCTGATCCTTCTATAGACTAACGCCAAGTCGATGTCTGCCCGGTTAGTAATTCTACACAAAGAAACATAGCGGTTGACGCACGGGGCGTGCTCGAGCGACTATTTGTCTATTATTCGTTAAATCTCTTTTACCGCAAAGGAGCAACGGGTCCTCTCATCAACCGCCCCCTGAAGCACCGCCACTCCACTGTGAAGTGAAGTCTCCAGCTACGAACCGAGCGCGCTCCATCAGAGCTAACGCTGGACATGGAACTAGACTGACGTCAGGTAAAAGTAGCATACTGTACGCTTGCCTTGGTAGACTCGGTTCCACTTCCGTCTTGGTAATGAGTCCCCCTGGACGGGATCCGTGCGGCAAAGCGATGTCTAGCCCATCAGACTGCCGGGCAGTCCCGTTTGATCTCCAAGGAGTCTCTGTACACACAGTAACAATCTTACGCCTGGGCGTCGGGACCTATGCGTACGCGAACTATCGAAGATCGAGCTCTGCGACCACATAGTTGTTTACCTCGGCCGGCAGTCGAGCGCTTGCCTAGTAATTTTCCGCACTCGCTACGTAGACCAGTACGTGTGCGATAAATGCATGGCTTGAATCATGCGGGTCAACTAACAATCAATCACCTCTAAGACCGTCTTAACAGTTCATGATTCGGGCGGCTTAGTCACGCTACCTATATGACAGCTGCGTGCTCGCGTCTCCGAACTGGGGCTCCTATGCGCTGAATATTTTGCAGAACAGAACTAGGTGAGTCTTTATATTATGATGTTCAAGTGAACCAGTGTAGTCGCACGGTCGCCAGCTCCTACCTCGAGGTTAAACTGTAGCGTAGCGTATCATAGCCCCCAATCTCGTAAAGGTCGTTGGGCGGACACGCGACGGAGGCTGGGTAAGGAATCAATTGGAGTGACTTTTAAGAGATTCTGGTTCGGGTCCATATTGGGCGCCGGTGAAAAACGATGCGTTTCACCGCTAGCTATTGACATTTGGGTTCAGGAAGTTGGGTATATACCTGCGGATAGGAGATGCTTCTAGAATTAGCGACACCTCAGGAGCCTGTCAGGAATCAACGCGGTTGGGGATAAATCTCCCCTAGGTTTCCTATCCACACAAACTTATTCAACAATACTTTACTGGATAAGGATTGCAAATGTGCTCGTATCCTTAGTCCGGTGGATTATATCGCCGTGGTAAACATGGGAATATGGAGAGTAAATTCTTTGGACTTGCTGTGCAGTGAGCTGGACATCACAACTGAGTGGAGTCCTACCGGATAACGGCGACATCCAGCTAAGCCCATGAATTCGCAAACAAAAAACGTATGGCTCAGCGGTCCGAATTTGTCCTCAGGGCATGAGCCGATGTCAGTCAGCTAGGTCGTATGGGTGGTGTTAGACGACTGGAGATCCTCCCGCCAAGAACGGCCTCTGCCGGAGATCGTCCTCGGTTGCTGAACGGGAAGCACGAGCTACGCGACCGACGTTAGGCCAGTAAGCGCACACCGACTAGACCGCTCGCGTCGGTATTTAGCCGTGCTTGGGTAAGCATAGCTAGGGCTGAATAAAATGCCGCAAACCCTGGCTGTCCTTGAACCCTCATCCGTTAGTATCTGAGAGTTTAGATGACTCCCCTGCCCAGCCTTCCCATCAGTAAAGTAGAAGTTCGGTTGTTTAAAAACGAGCGGACGCTTGATAAGTGACTAAAAGATTGGAGCCCTCAGGCCACTATGGTTAACCAAAAACTAATTTATATGTCTCCCATTCTGTTGTACAATGTGTGTCCTTTCAAGCATTCACAAAAGACTGTAGTGAGGTGGTGCGGTGGGGGTAACACACACCCCGCCGACGAAACGTGGATCTACTGCCAACTGCACGATATGCGTAGAAACGGAGGGGGATCTACATGTGGGGCCATCGAAGGCTGGGCGCGACGGTTCTAGGCCACCAGTGCAAACTTCACCGAAATAGGCAAATGAAGGATTACAACGATGTAGCACGCGTCGAGGGTCACAGATTTACCGTCGGAGGTAAGGTTCTGAACTGAAGATGCTGGGAGCGGACCACGATTTTCCGAGAGTGCTCTCAAAAAGGGACATACTCTGCGCTGCCGGGTTCAAGGTGCCAATGTTACCGGGTAATGTTGAGTGGATGCATGTTAGGATTTAAGGTATGAAAACCTACCCGCGAAGAGGGAAGCGCCAAATAAGATCGGCGCGTAAAAGAATGTTCCAGAGGGTATAAAACTTACAGTTTACTCGGTGCGAGGCGTGTGATCATTCGGTACCCCCAGTTAAGTATCGGGTGACTATATCCTAGGCTTTCACTCGCCAATGCCGAAATGGGCGTCACAGAGGCCACACGGAGCAGAGGGGACGGTAAACTCGATCATAGCCTGCTCACATCTGCGTGAATTGAACCACCCGCTAATTCCACATGTCTCAAAGTCCCATTAATTTAGTCTACCATTGAGGTCAGATGCGGACTCTAGCAGAGGGGGGATGTCGACTGTTAGTACTAGAGGAAAGGATCAGACCTGTATCGTATGCGTGTTAGGCATAGATGTACCACAGTACACTTTCACGGTGTGCTAAGAGAAGCTGTTTCGGTTAGTGATATCTATGTCTAACCACGTCAATGAGACCGAACTTTTTCGGGTGCCCCTTAATAAGTTGCCCGTCAACTTAAGCACAAGCAGATTGAACCATAAGTTGCACTCTGTTTGTAACGAGATTTCCCGAAGGTGCGCAAGTATTCCCCTTTTCAATTAAACCACGCTGAGTTAATTACCGTGCTTTGATGGACTTCAACCAACTATGTCCAGCCAGATAATCTCGAGTCTGCTTCTCATAGAGGGTTGTTAAAAGCCGGCGCGCACACTCAGCTTGCTTGGCACTAGCAAGAGGGTACGTCTCCCGTGGGTATGGTTTACTCTGCTGCGTCTTTAGATAAAACAACCGAAAGATACTCCCGCCTATAATGAATCGGAATAATGCACTCTGCCAAGCAAGGAGGAGTAATGATAAAGCAGACTTATACAGAATGTAATCTGCCGCCTATGTCACGTTCCCATTCACGCGAAGCAGCGCTGTGATGCCACTCATGCCATTGGCATGACGCTAGCCTCCTTATATCAGCGAAAATGGAACCGACCGCGATGTGCGACAGGGCGGAATCTTAACGACTTTCTACACATACGGGGCTTGAGCGTAACCATGGGAGGTACGGTCCGCCCTGTATGTAACTCGAGTACAAAACAAGTATTTGGGCTACTCGGCGGCAGCCTAGAACTCTTAAGTGTACGTTACCAATACTCGTATTTTAGTGTCTGCGTAGCGAGCTGTGTTCCCTGGTTCCGGCTTGGTTGAGGTAGGAAAGGCTCAAGTAGTGGTTCAGCAATTGGTCGGTTTTCACCACCCAAAGCTCGCACTGCGACGAGGCCCTGCCAACTTCACCATGGTGATTGAGGCTCGTCGCCGAGTGTGGAGGTGGACTTGTCGCTACTTGAGACTATGAAAACAGCGTTGGTGCATAAAAGGTGTACCCTCTGCGGGTAAGTGCCATGGTCTACACCCATCGCAAGAAAGAGAGAAGATTGAATCACCATGAAACGAATCTGTATTACTTTAGTACCCCAAGGTATAGACGCCAGTCGCCATTAATAAATTATCCTAAATTGCGGGGGGTACTGAGTTCCTACACCGGCTTAGTACCCGTACTCAAAGTAGATATCCAGCTCTCGCTATCATGAGAGTATCAATTCCGGGTCGACAGGCAAGAACCTTGGGCCAGAAAGTTCAATCAATGTGACTCATTAATATGGTCAATTCCCCGAACCTCCCTACTCGGACTAATCCGGGAGTAATTTTCTTTTAACGGCTAGCCGCGCTGTGATCTACCTGCGAGCCCCACACCACACTGCTAGGTAAGTCGGGTTTGCATCAATTGTCAGGCCCCCCCAGTTGCTGGTAATATAGCAAGTAAATGAATTGGTAGCAAGGATTCCGGGAAGTGGCTAAATGCCACGTTGATCCCCCTGTAGAGTCGATTTCAGGTTACACGGTTTCCTCACTCTGTTACGGACCGAATCGTCATTCAACGCAAAATTGCTTAGCAGGTTGACGCGGTTCAGGCAAGGTTCCTGCCATCCATGCCGCTTGTACAGATCAGCCATAAAATTCGGAACTTCGCGGGACCAGGTCCGTGCTGTAAGGTTGGGAATGGCCTCCCCTGGGTAAGAGGCTGGGGCTTGCGTGTGTTTACGCAGAAATAGAGGTGGCTGTATCTTCATCTAGTTTCATCCTAGTCCTCCATGAGTAATTCCAAGATCGACCGTGGCACTGTTCCGGTGGTAATTAATGTTTAGATTGTCGAACGTGTGAGCAGTCCCCACGAAGGTATCCTAAGCTCGATTCGTAAGATCGATTGTTTCTGCCGGTATCATACGAGACTGGTCCTAGTCAGGAAGCTGTCAAGAAGCATGACTACAGGCGAGCCCGGGCATATCGGGAGAGATAAATTCTCTAGCAATCGGGGAAATCGCTTTCTGCGATGTATATTCTGTGCATACCACCGCAGACGTTGAATAAGTCGTGCGTTGATCGAATATGTCGATGGTTGAAATGGCTTGGTTGTGGACACTCAGCCCAACGGCAGCAAATCCAAATTTTAAGCCCAACGTAGTCCCTTTTTAGCTCATGGGACTCAGAGTAATTTTGGCCCTTGCGAGACTACTACAAGTTGTCGTTGATGTGATTACGATGCAATGCAGGGGGTGGCGCAAGCCTGCCTACTGTCATTCCGGGTAGACGATCGGCCTGGTGACACGGTTGACTAAGTTTTGGACAAATGCCGTGAAGTACAACTTGGCGGAAGCCCGTAAACCCCTGCCTTCATAACTGACTGTTCTAACTCCGCGGCTAGTCCATTGGACCCACCGAGAACCAGTAATCCGGGTTCCTCTACACTGGAAAACCACATTCCCAGGCTCTATATTGAGAACGCGAGGTTATCCTTACTCCGGGGAACCTGTATATGTTACTTTTATCGCCAGGTCTCCCCTCACCGAATGGCATTCATAGCGACTTGACACGTCATTACCCCTCCCAATTAATGGTCTCAGGTGAATCTCGAATGGGAACTCCCATGACAATTGGAGTCATTACAGATCAAGCGGTATGGCCACGACAAAAACCACTATTAAGAAAGGAGTAACTCGCCTGCGCATACTCAGAGTTTCGGGAACTCCACTAGCGCACAGTTTTGGCGACGCTCCAGTGTCATGAGGGCGGGGGGCTGGCCGCAGGCAAACGGGCGGAGAGAGTGTGACGACGGATACAGGCTGATTCAATTACTAGGAACTGAACTTGCCCCCCGAGCGTGATGATTTGCCAAGTCGATATATGAGCGTTGCGAAGGTTGTGACTATCACCCGGATTTAACGCCGCGTTCAATTGATGTGGCACATAGCCCCGCCCGTAGAAAGTGTAGCAAGGAAGTACTGACTGAGTACGATTCGAGTTATTAACAGTATCTGTTAGTGGATGCTAGTGCATCGCGGTTGTCGCAATAACCACCCCCATTGTATTGAGACAGGGCAGAAGTCCATTAAACGGACTAGCAGTGCCATAACATCTCGTTGATAGTTCATCTAAATTGTACCAAAGGATAGTTGGTTTCAGGTATGTAAGTTGAGCCGTTTATATGGTTGGTGCCTCTCTCATGGTGTTCGCAGTGAAGGGGGAGCTCATCAGGTTCGCGCGTCAGCATTCCGATAGGATCCCCTTCTTGTAGTACACAGAAAGTTGGACTAAGGTCGTGAAGAGAATTTATAGTGCGCAAAGTTTCCGTCCGATGCAGAGAGTTTAACATCTGCTCAATAAACTCTGCGGTTGGGTGGGTTATCTGTAATGTCTGGGGCGAGTACCTGCATTTCGCTGTGCTAGTGTAACGTTTCGTTGTCGGCGATCCTGGTCTTAATAGTTGTCAGGTGTGGTGAAAGATACTTCTCGGGAGCCATTTATTCATCATACACAGTGTCGACGTCGCTAGGGCGGCGGGTGGGGAAAGGGTAATCTAAAGGAGGGTTTCCAACCGTCCTGACGTTGGCAGTATCGTGGTAACATAGCCCGAAACCTTTTGGTTTGCGACTGCACAGATTTTACGAACCGTCAGACTATCCCCGTAAGCACGCGATAATTCAGGTAGACCTACACAAATCAATGGCCAGCACGATAAGCGATCGCGGCTGTTCCAAGATCATCTCTCACAAGTCCCTAATCGTCCTTAAAATAGATTAATAGTACAAATTTACGTCGCGCACGGAATGTTAATGGTGATAGACCTATAGCCAGTTCATGTAGGATTACGGTTAAACTATCTAGGTTCAGCTAAGAAAGGTAGTGTCGCAGGAACTAAAACTTATTAGTTTTAACGTAAAATTTCATCGTTTACCTGTGGCGATGGAGACCCCCGCTGCATGAGCCTATATGCGTTCATCTAAGAAACGACCAACCTCTGGAGAAGCGTTTGCGGGGAGGTTCACCGCAGGTACTGTATAGAGTCGCACAATGCCTTTGCCATGAGGAAGCAAGTACAGACGATCCCCGTTGGGTGACCACAGCGGTCTGTTGCTCATATACGACCATCTATGTACACCCTACCGTACGACAGGGATAATGCCCACTAAGGAGAGGTGTGGTTTGAACTGGGTTAGATATCTTTAGATAGCCGAAATCACAGTCTTAGGCTACCACTTTGCGAGAGTATCCCGTACAGTATTTCTAGAGTACACTCCGCCGTGCGATCGCAGCGAGTGAGAGTCTCCGGACAAGGCTAATGCGCTCTGGACGGATTAGTGTAAGGATGCACTGTACTAGGTTTTCAGATTCAATGCCGCTGAGGAAAGCCGCGCAATCTTCCTGTGCGGCCACGTCACCAACAGGACCTCGAACCGAGTCCTCTTTAGAGGTTCTTGCACTGTTGTTTCAAACTTCGACAAATCGGTGTTTCTTTAGCGGTGTTAGAAGCCGTAGGTACGTTCCCTTTAGGAGACCAAACAAAGCTAACCGCTGGGAGGGTGACATTGGCCAGTTCTTGAGTGGAACAGTAAGTTTGTGCCAAGCAATGGAAAATCTAGGCCAACATGAGGGACCTGACTGCTGGCATTTAGGATCCGTTCAAGCTCCTGGCCTGGTGTTGTGCAATCATTCAGATTCCTTTACGGTCGTCCGAATAACCATATAATGACTACTGTGAAGATCAGGGTATCAACATGTTTATGGCAATATACGGGCAATCGCCGCTATGGAGCCTTGAATTACACCACCGCCTTGGCGCACCGCGGATCCACGAGGTCGTCATCGAGCTATGAGGCGGATCGCAAAGATCTACCAAATTGTCATATTTAGCTATGGACGCTTCGGCCGATACTCCCATATGCTCAACGGCATGACAATTGGAGGTAGGTAGAAGGCTGACAGACTAACCCGCGGTCTATAATCCTACCTACAGGTCGGCCTTCGACCCGGAGAACGATATTTAACGTATCTTGCGGTTGTCGCGGTCACGTGTTGATCCGTCGAGCCAGTAGTTCGATCTGCTTACGACATGGACCTCTCATACAAGAATATAACCTCGCTGTGATCGTGGCGATTCGAGCCAGGCCTAGCATATCTTGTCGGTTTATGATGACTTTATGACGGAAGTTACATAAAATTTTGAGAACAATCTACAGTAGTAACTTTCCCAGGTATACCTGATGCAGTTCTTCTTCCGCCATCTCTTTTGAACCGGGGTGACCGGTTTAAGCACATCAAGCAAGCTTGGGGAATAGTCAGCGCGTTCGTGCCACTACATTGCGGACGCCGCCGACTAAACGCCGCGTTTGCTGGTAGGTGTCATAGTAACGTCGCTTTGATACCTCTCTCAGGCTGCTAGCCTAACCCAGTACCTCCTGTCTCGCTCCACTAATCTGGTGTTACGAGCTACAATTTACACTACTTCCCCATAAACCCGAGAACGTTATAGCTGGTGGGTTTAAGCGCGCGTACTTGCCAGTAGGGCAATTCGTATTCCAGGCACAATTCATGTCTACCCGAGTTTAGAAACCCGTCAATCTACCTGTCCTAGAATTCCGCCGATTATGACCCTTTCCGTGGCGCGCCGGCACGCTGATTCTCGGTACAATAGCGAGTAGGCTACAACTTCAGCACCATCTCAAACGCGCGAGATGTCGACTCGGCTAACATTGTCTTTCATGCGATTTAAGATATTGCACGCGGGAACGAGACCCTTCCCATGCACCGGTCGAATAATCTTCTAGCAAGCACTTTTTTCTGACGACGTGACCGATTTACGATACTGCGTGACCGGTAAGGTCTGTAATTAGGGACACAGGTGAGATCCCTGTGTACTGGGGAGTATGAAGAGGGTGTCATTAATGCCGTGGGGTATATGAAGTACGCATTCCAACTAGAAGGCGCTCATATCCTCTTGAAAGCGGTTAAGGCATTACCCGAAAACTATGCGTATGCTGGGGTATGTTTCCGAAGCGCTTTTCAATGGCTATACATTCGTGGTGGGCCAGCTTTATTGATAGTTTACAATTGATTCGTGAATCCATCTGTAGTTGATGTTTGTTTATCTCATGCTCTTATTAATTTATTCTTCTCTAGGTACGTAGCCTCACGATAAGTCTTTGCAACTTGGGCGGTATTCGATTAAGAGGATAAGAGTAAAATTAGCGACAGTGTAAAGGGTGGTCACGTCTTATGGGGAACCTGCAATCATTGGGCATCCACATCCCATTGCCTATGACCTTAACGGCACCCAGGACCTGGTGCCAAGGTGATGTGATATATAAGCATATAGTACTAATCCCAAGTGAATGACATAATAGGGGACGGAGACCTAGCCCGATCCACATGACCGTTCTTAACCTTAACTGGAAGCCAGATATAGGTGGTTGACGGGCGATCAACGCGGTATGACCTAGATAACATGCCGAGATCGCGCGCCTCGATCCTATTCTTAATGCATAATCTACTAGTTTAGCGGCGGTACGTTTCAACACCGATCTTGTGTCTACTACAGCCTCCAGTCTGCGAGCTACAGTGAGTTTTCAAGGTTTTTCATTGTAGTTGTCCGGGAGTCTAAAAGGACACGTACGAAGGCCCGCTTACAGAGAATCATTGCGGGGGAAATGGAGCAAAACATAAATCGATGGTCAGAAGTAGCCATGTCTTACCTAAGCAAATGTTTGTTTTCGGATATACACGCGAACTATCGAGTTCAAACGGGACCGATGTGCACGGATTGTGATCCATGCTAAAAAGCGCTATAGCGGATCTAAGTGATCGGAATGGTTGGCAAAGTAGTATTCGCGACAGCGTCGTGATGAATTAGATGGAAAGTTCAAATAGGACTCGCATCCTGGCCGCCGAGGGGTTCGGATAATATGTGTCTTCCTCCCCAAACACGAAGATCCCGGCCCGTCCGCGGGCGTGCGTCCATGCAACGTCCTACGCACTGAGCTCAGACCCAAATACGATCCGAGCACCTGTCTGGAAGCCCTAGCCAAGATCGCACAACTTTTGTCGGTTGCAGCTTCAGCTTCCTAAGCTAACTTTTTAAAACCGCGGAACGTCTACATATACGCGCTGCCACTCGACTGCATACGAACTACTAACCCCAATTCTTTTTCAGTTCCTCGCGCTCGAGTCTTGACTTGGATACTATCGGGCGCTCATAGAATACGACTGGTGTGCGTACCGAGGTTCCTTTTTTTTGAGTATGGAATTTGGCTTTATCGCGGAGTGAGGCATTTTCATTTCGACATTTGGAGTCCAGTTCACGAGGGATACTCTGGTGGCCTATTGGAGCGACCGATAGTGCGACGCAAGTAACCGACGAAACAAACTTCGCCGCTTGGGGTCGTTGTGTATGGATTAGCACAGTAGTAAGCTGGGCTTCTGATGTAGCCCCTGGAGTCTCGTCGAAAGAGCATCGGCTTTGATTGCCTATAGTCCCCGTATGAGTCCCATGGTGTACTTACACTCCGTTGATACGACGGGAAAATTTTCCCCCTCGAAACATAAAACCGTAGCGCCTTCGAACGGAACTATTAGTCTGGAGTCTGCCCCACTTCGAAATCTAACAGGCTCAAGATATTTGAGGGTGGTACGTAGTGCCTGCCGGCCGCGCTGGGTTAGTAGTTATAATGAGTTAGTACTAGCGACAACAGTTGATTTACACCGGAACCTAGTTCCAACAGGATCACTTCAGGTATCGTGCAACGGTTATCAGGGCATCTCTTGCCTGAGGAGGGCCATTTAAGGTAGGGTTAAATCGTCCATCCATCGAAGGGACGAAACTAGGGCGAAAGCACCCAGACACATACCGGCTCAGTACGTGGTCTGGTGCGTGAGTCACCCGGGAGGTGTGAAAATGGTACAAGCTCATGTAATACCAAGACATTAAGAAATGTATCAGGGCGAACTGGCATGCCCCTTCGTTGGCTACACCCATTGTAAGTGTATTTAATTTCGACTGCACACGTGCGCTTATTGGTCGTGTCCGGCTGACATACAACGTAGATGCGGAGTGGTGCCCAACAGTGAGCTAGTAATATTATGCCAGAAAAGCCCACGAAACATTATAAGTACTTGTAGCACCGTAAGGGCTAATCGCTTTTTCGTCCGGATGCAGAGGACGGGCGTGTCATATTTACCTACCCAGATTTAAGTGACGGAGGGGCTGACAACCAATTTGATCAGAGCCTGGCCTTAAGCTGGTGAAGCAGTTAAAGTCGTTGGTCATAAACGTACCTCTACCGTCGAATCGAAGCTGACGCATTAGCCAATTCATTTTGTTGTACCTGTTGAAAGCGTGGTCTTAAAATAGATGATCAGTGGGAGATTCCCCTCTTGTTGATTAATTGTGAATCGGCATTATCCTGTTTGAACGGGGGGTTGCAATGTGACCCTGACTACGCCGCCCCAACCGTCTCTGAAGCTTCGGATGAATCGCATCTATACGTCTCAGTGGCATGAGAGTTGCCAGTTTTGAAGATGTGTGGCGCCAACCTAAAGTGATGTCTCCTGTGATTGATCAGTTCTCTAATTCGGACCGTAGTGAGCTCAGGTCCTTGAATGCACTGGAAATGCGTGTCATAGGAAGACCATGATCCTTTGCTGCAGACGCGCAAAATTACCCCAGGCAACCGAAGTACGGGGGAAGAATGTCTAAGAGGGCCAGCAAGCTTTACCTCTCGCCCTTAGCAGACGCTCTAGATTGCGCACGATGCTCACTGGTCTCATACCAGGCAAATTGACCCGGCACGAATCTCGAGTACACGGGGAGGCGTCAAGATCGTGGGAACAGGCCCACAACGGTGGGAGGCTTGACGCCCTGAAAGTACTGAGGCCTTGTGACTGGCGCGGGGGATCCAACGCCGGAACACTGGGGTGATGATGCACCCGCGCTCCGTGCTTGCAGTACGGATATGGAGCAAAGCCTGAAAGGAAGGAGTTAATGAGTAAGGGCGACTTCATGGAGCGAACGCCTCAGATTAATGCTCTCGTGTGTGCCTCGAAGAGGAGCTAGACTTAAACAATGTGGCCATGTAAACGTGTAATCACGCCCGGTCCGCCTGTCGCGGGTCGTACTAGCACTAACGCTGTTTTTAGACTTAGTTGGCTCCAATTAATATGACTCCACCAGTATTACGGAGAAAAGACGGGACGGGGAGGCTCTCTCACACCCTGTAAACGTTTTTGGGAATTTGAGGGTAAGAGGTTATAGACGGGGGACTTCGTTATGAATGGGACGGTGGAATACGGGCTGGAACTGTAGATCGTGGTCAATTATTCGAATAGAGGGTTGACCGAAGAGCTTAAAAATCAACGGCAAACAGGGGTAGCCCACCTCGGCCACCGACTGCGTACAAGACTGATAGGGCGGCCCAGCAGGCCTCCTCGAGGTATAAACCATTTGAGCATGGCTGGTGGATTTCGAATCTTCTATGCTCCGCGGGTTCAATAAGATTTACACCTGGTAATTATAGAATAAGGGAAGGTGGGGCGCTTTACGATGAAGCCCGCTCCCAGGCATCAGCAGTATCTGTAGGTCACCTAGGGTTAGACAGGATTAATGCGTAAACGAGCGCCTGCTGACTGAAGCGTCAGCCAACGGAGACCTTTGGATGTGCTGGATGCGATCTAGGCGTGTGCACTACTGAGCGCTAGGAGCCTGACCTCAGTGTGCGCTCGATTTCTCCCGGACCAGATACAGGTGGATGGCACGATAAGGTATATATCTAACGGTATTTAATGCGTTGTACCTTTCAGACCGAAAAGTAACGTTGTTGCAGCCACAATAGAAACTCCTCATTCGCATTTATATGTCCTGACGAGGCATCAAGGTTTTCGGGGACTTGAAGAGCGCTTCCAGTACACCGCCTTAGTTTAGTCTAAACACTTGGATCTCGTAGCTGTTGCCTTCACACTCCACTGGTTTGTAACCGCTGGTATATTAGGAATCAGATTGCTAACTAAAACATGTGACCCACCCTAAATGAGGCTAGTGTCCTTCCGGGACGGCCGTTTTTATAGGACCGAAAGTTACAGGTTAACAAGTCGGCTCCAAGAGTATAATCAGTAGGCGCTCAATTGTGGCGGTCACTCGAGACTGATAGGTGCTGACACGTAATCACGTGGAAACGCCGGCCATTTTGAGGCTATGAGTACGGCCTCGACCAGGGCATGTTTATCAATATATTGCTGGATTTCTGTACGGTTGCCGAGATGCATGGATCATAGTCTAATGTAGAATCGGTGTAGACTGAATACGCTCAACGGGACTTGCATGTCATTGATGCGATTTCAAAACCATTTGCGCTGGTGATCCGGTCATGTATTCACTGTATGCACCGTTCAAGGCTCTAATCCCAGAAGACTACACCACCGCTCCCAAGAAAACACGCACCATGGCTGCTGCTGCTGTTGCCTGGTGTTCCCCTTGGCAGCACTGCTCAAATTAGCCCTCAGCGTTGAAGCATTATTCTCCAAGGGCTGTGGGCTATGATTACAGGGAAGGATGGAGGGTGGGTTTGTCCTGCTCACTGAATCTCGATCGAGCTGCTCACAACATAGCGATTTGCCTTTCTTGCTCTTAAGTTGATGTTAAGGATTAAACTCAAAGAACAAACAGCTCTTCTCTCGTAGGTACACAGTTTGTTTGAAGCTTTCTAACTTGAGTTTACATTCGAAAAAGCGATTTTCAAACACGCAGTGACAGCCACAGCGACTATTAAAAGGTACAGCGGTGACATAACTCAAGCAATAAGGCAGCTTCTCCCTCGAGTCACTTAAAAGTCGTTTCTTTTTTAATCAATGATGCTTCAAACTCACATCTCACAGCACGGGTCACACAGCCGAGGTGACCCGTATAAAAGAGAGCTGTTTGTGTTGCTGGGGGTGCCTCATCCTTTAAACTGTACCATGCACGCTGCAGCCCACTGGCCCTCCCAGCCCCTTGCAGGCATAACGAGTTAGTGGCTGTGATGGTGCCTTCACGTGACAGGCACTCTTGAGGAGCTGTAAGGCACTGGCACTGAAGCGTAAAGGCTTTAGGCGAACTCACGAAACCATAGCCCACGCAGCGGAGCAATCGTAAAGACATTCCCACAACACACCGAGAGAGTCTTAAGACCAAGTCGAATGGAACACCAAAAAAGAAAGCCCTTGACGTGAGTTAAAGTTTTTCACTCTCTCCGAATCCAGTAGCGTTGAGTGGTTGACATGGGCCCTGGTGCAAGAGAATTCAACTATACTATTAAACTATACATTCATTTGAGCCCCCTTGTCAAATCATTTCCCTCCAACCCACCACGCTCTCCAAATGCCCAGAGCCTGGCGACCCCCGCTCTGCCCTGAGGTCCTCAGCACTGTTGCACTGCCCTGTTCCTATACTCTTTGGATCTTTCGGTAAAGTCACGTAGGTACGTGACTTTACCGAAAGAACCAAAGAGTATGGATTCTTGCAGTCACGAAAGCTTCAAATCAAGATCGCCCTGTTCCTCTCAACTGCCATGCCCCCCACGAATGAGCCATAGTTTGTGGCTCTGAGTTTTTTTGTTTGTTCAGACAATTCTAACAGACCACAAGCACGAAAATGATGGGTGCTGGACAGGTCTAAAAACTCCAGAGGCTGCTTTAGTAGTTTTTTGTTATTTTTGTCACGCGTTCCCCCAGTTTTATTCCGATTGAACCATCGGCCTTGTCGTGAGATAAAGCGCGCTCCCCCCTCGCCATTCGGATTCTCTCGCACAGTGAAGCCCTTCGTGTTAAGAAAATGTCTCACTTAAGTAGATTTACAGAGTTTCCTCTGAGAGATATCCCTTCGAGTGACCTCTGATCCACACACTAGGGGAGCAAACACTTCCCGTGCCCGCTCTGCATATGACAGTAGTAGTGTGCAGTGCATGACGTGCAAACTGACATTAATTATTGCGTCTAGAATTTAGCCACACCAAGTACAGAAAGACATTTTAATTTACCGTTTTTGACGAATATTTCGAGTTTTTTGTTCTCGTGCACCACTGCAAATTCAATATCACCAGACAATAATAATAAGAATAATAGACGCTAAGATTTCCAGTGGCGTTTTAACGAGGCTCTGTGGGACCTCATGTGGGGCATAATCTCAAAAAGCACAACGGTGCTTGAACGTGCACTCATGAACATCGCAAGTTTAGTTTAACACGTAGCAGGCTTCGCGACCAATATTATTCATAATAAGGTTTTTGGGTTAGATCGCGTTATCTATGTGTCGTAACCCTCCACTACCCGACACGGCCAATCAGTAAAAAAAAGCAGTAAAAAATGTGTCACGTTGACAAAAGACAAATAGTTCACTACGTGACACATTTTTTACTGTTTCGGGTGGTGGAGGGTTACGACACATTTATAAATAACGCGATCTAACCCAAAAACCTTTATTATGAATCACAAGTTTAATGACTTACAAAACGAAATAGGGTGCCAGGGCTACCCCAGTGAGCCACAGATTCTGTGCAATGAACCTCAGGAGGACTTCTTATTCTGAATCTATGAGTCTAATGCACCCTAAGAAATGCACGTGTCGCCTCAGTCTGCCCCTATGGCAGGGATGCCTAGTGTGTCTTTATGGGTCTAATTAAGCATATACACTTGCTTTGATCTGCCTCCAACAGTCTCGTTGGAGCTAAATGACCCTTTGGACCCCCATGGCGGTCTCAGTCTGTGCCCATGGGTCTCAGCCAACCCGGCGCTGGCTAAAGAACCCCAGGGGCTTACCATAGTCTATAAGTCTCATACAAACCTATTAAACTCCTATACGCCACGTGTGCCTAATGACCCTTTCACATAACGATACCAACCCAAGTGTGCACCCTGAAACGCCATCGTCCGTCCCCGTAAACGCTGACGAGCAATCGAAGCCCCGGGAAATGAACCTCGGAGGCAGCGACGAAGGGAGCCCTAAAAGCGACCAGAGGAGTGGCAGCCCGAGAGCCCTGGACGACCTCATCGGACCACCACCACCACCCCACGTCCTCCCCCTTCCTCTCACCCTGTGCGTCGTCCCACCACTGCCCCAGTAGATGTAGTAGGCGACTCCCACGACCCAGAGGCCCGCGAAGCAGAGCAGAAGCCGCGACCTCCTCCTCATGGCGACACCCAGAGGCGGCCTCCTCGGACCCGCGGGGCGAGGTTCGGTGCACGGGTCCTGGTCGAGGGGACGTGGGGGGTGGTGGTGGTGGTGGTCCTGTGAGCCTGGAGTCCTCGATCCCAACACAAGTCTGGATGCTTGGATAGCAGCAGAGTCCCTGGGTCCTGGTCGAGACGGACGACGGATGAGTGATCAGCCCGGGGTTGGTGAAGAGTGCGGGTCTCGGGTCTCGGGGTCCGTCAGGGCGAGTCGTGGCTGGCCAGGGGGGGGGGCAGTCCTCGAGCAACTCAGCCGGGTTCTTCACACAGATCCCTGCTGGTACAATCGCTGCTGGCGGAAGGCGGCGACCGGTCGGTCTGCTGGGTTCCTCTGCAAGACCGCGACTGTTGCCGATTTAGAGACCTCGGCGCCCACGCGGGTGCGGTTCTGTGGGTCGCCTAAAGCGTGTTGTGTGGTGGTGGTGGTAGTGGGCTGGCGGGTGGGGGGTGAGTGGGTTCTCTCTGGGATGACGACGAGGAGGGAGGAAGGGGACGATGAGGAGGTCGAGGAGGACGAGGACGAGGAAGGGGACGAGGAGTAGGAGGAGGAAGGGGAGTCGGGAGGAGGTCGAGGACGAAGGGGACGACGACGAGGAGGACGAGGAGGAGTAGGAGGAGTAAGAAGGATGAGGAGTAAGAAGGAGGAGGATGAGGAAGAGGAGTCGGAGCGCCTGGGTCGGGTCCCGGGTCCCGGTCCGGCTCCGCGCCACGGGGTGGGGGGGGGGGGGAGCAGCTGGCACTGGGGGGCCGCGCGGCTACGGCGAGCGCGAGGCGCCCAAAACGCGAGTGCGTAAATGGAGGAGGCGCAGCGCGTTCCCACCGCGTTCACTCAGCCTCTCGCCCGTGCCCAGCCAAGCCCCTGCCTCGTGTCGCGACAATTCTCTTTGCCCGGAGTCGGTGCTGTTAGCACTGTGTTGGCAGTAACCGGCACGCCAGTGTTGATTATGCTGTGTGTTAGTATCCACTCGTAAACGTCGGGGATTTTTTTTGTGTGTGTGTGCTCGTTACCGCATTCAACTCAACCCCAAAGCAGCCCCATCTATCTATACCCTGTGACTTTCACACACAGTGCTAGTAGTATTAATACGTGAGCACTGTACTCTGTTCGTACTTGCTCATAAACGCCGGTGGTGGAGTGCGAGTTACCCTACTCGGCTTGCCCTGTGTGTATGTGTGTTGGACTTCTTTCGCACCGTACGTAGCCAACCGTGCTACAATCTGAGGTGCGGAGGGAAGGCAAACTAACTAGACTCACAAAAAGCTCGGCTGTGGATTTCACACCTGATGATGATTGCTTGTGTTGCAGTCGAAATGTGAGAATTTTTTATTGTTTGATATTTTATTATTTTATTATTTCTCTTCTACGTTACTTTACCAAAAGAACCAAGAATATCACAAAAAGCTGTTCTAAAGAAATTAGTTTGTCAATCTGGGTGATTTTAAAGCTGCATAGCTCCCAGTAGCTTCCTAATATCGGAAGGCAGAACGTTCCAGACGGCCGTAGAAGCGCTTCTGAAAATCGCTGCGAGGATGACCGCAGTTCACGTGATGGTGTAGTGCTGCTTGTGTAGTTGTAACAACACTACGAGCATGGCCAACGTGTTCAAGTTCAAGTTCATTTATTAGGTATAGCCCTGTGAGCCATTCGGCTCTTGAATCGGGTGCAACCGCAACAAACAAAAACAAAACATGAACAAGAAAACATCTTAAAGTGAATATGTGACTAAGTGCAAACAGAAAATCCAAGGAAAGACGGCAAAATATTGCAGAAAAAACACCGTACACCAACGCTGTGTGCAAAAATCCCAATGGGATGTGGCCAATTCATATCCAATGCTCGCTTATGCTCTTTGTGGGCCCGTAAACTGGAGAATCCAGAGAAAACAGCACACTAGGGAGGGATAAACACTCGGGAAGATTTGCACAGATGGGTTCAAGAAACCCACTCGCTCAAATGCCATCTCCCGGCCACCTCGCAGCCCAAGAACGTAATGGGATTTGAAGCTTTCGTGGCTGCAGGAATCCACACTCTTCTCTGGTTCTTTCGGTAAAGTCACGTAGGTAGAAAATAAAATAAACCACGACGTTTCGGGCGCAACACAAGCGTCCATCATCAGGTGGGAAAGCTTTCTCACCTGATGATGGACGTTTTGTGGACGCTTGTGTTGCGCCCGAAACGTCGTGATTTATTTTTAGTTCATACCTACGTGATTTTACCGAAAGAACCAAAGAGTAACGTAATGGGAGTTTCACAATCTCCACGTGATCCAAAAACCCCAAACTACAAAATGCTGTAATTTTGTAATTAGTTTATACTATATGTTTTTATTTATTTAGGCCTTGATTTGTGAAAACTTTAATAAAACTGCATCAGAGATTGGATGGCTGCATGAAATTTCCACTGAATAAAATGTATTTTCATTAATAAAATCGACAAAACCAGACGTATTCAGGGTGATGCACACACATTTGCACGTCTGATTCAAGAAACCACTTGCTATACTGCCACCTTTTGGACACATCGAAGCCTCGCGGGTCTGGGAGTTTCCCGAGTTTCACATCTGCTTTTTAAACTTAATAAAAACTTAAGTTTCACAAATTATTACGTGATCAACCAACCTCTGCCTCCAAAGCTCTGGATTACAGGCGTGCACCGCGTTACTTTCCCTGTCTCTGTCAAGTTGATGTTAGTTTTATGCAACACGCCACTCGACTGACTGGAGTGGGTTGAACACTTTATATATTTTAAGAGGTATTCTCTTAGTGTTTTGATCATCCATGTTATAGATTTTTCCAACCTCTTGCATGAATAAACAGCGCTTATGCAAGCAGACGCGTGAAGTGCAAGGCTGGCGGATACCTTGATAAAGTCACAAACACACACGTGTTGTGACAACTTCACACACACACACACACGTGTTGTGGCAAGGGTCACACACACACGTGCTGTGGCGAGGTCACACACACACACACGTGTTGTGCCGAGGGTCACATACACACGTGCTGTGGCAAGGGTCACACACACACACGTGCTGTGGCAAGGGTCACACACCACACGTGCTGTAGCAAGGGTCACACACACACACACCTGCTGTGCTGTATCGTGGTCGCCCAACTATAGGGGCCGATGTTACAACACTTAATGTATAATCCCAAATGATCAATGTGCAAGTACTGTAATTATTTTCAGCATCGAGATTCTATATTTTTCCGATATCTTTAAATCGTACGGAGATTGCATTTTCTTTTGTAACTATGGGAGGATAGTGGAGAAGCCGGAGAAAAATAATGCAGTCGCGGGGGGAGAACATACGAACTTCCCACTCAGAGAAGAGTTGCCCCAATCCGGCCTTGAACCCAATGTGGCTTTTGCTTTGAGGCGCGAGTGTTCACCACTGAGCCACCCCTGCCACTGTCAAATCACCACAATGCATCATGAGACAAAAGCTGCCCAGCATGTGCCCGATCCTATCAGATCTCAGCAGCGTTTCTATGGGTGACCCCAATGCACAAACAGCTTGCCATAGGGCTGAGTGCTCCAGTTGTGAGTGGCAAACGACAGTGCAGCAAAATCCATTGCTGTATTGAACATATATGCTCCCCGTCATCACCGATACTACGCATTGACCGGCGTGGTGAAGTATGGTCAAACAGCCCGCGTGGTGTGGCGAAGGCCCTCATCAAGCAGTGGATTCTAAAGGGGCAGTCAGAATCAGAATATTTATACTGGAGGAATCCGATTAGCTATAAAACTCTTTTTTACGGATGTGCAGAACGTTACAACAAACAGTACAAAAACACGATAACAGTGCAAAGTATAGGAAAGGTAAACCATTCAGAAAAAATACAAATGAAACGAAACTTTTATTCTATTTGACCAGGTTAAGCCCACTGAGCTATCTGCTTCTTTTCGGAAGCAACCCTAGCCACAAATGATAGGTCAACGAAGTGGTTTATCATGTGGAAATTGATATCAGCCAAATAATCAAAATAATCTAAAGACATGTTTCTGCAGTGGATTCCCATTGACAATAGCTTTATTTGCTTAAAAAGTGATGTTGCTTTTGCTAAATGAGATATGTAAATTGATAAACTAGATGGACAAGAATTAAAGTACTGTATATCATTTTCAAAGGTATTTCACGACAGACCAGAGCTTATAATGTTGCAATTCCACATTGCAACAATGGTGACCGAGCCTTAATACAATGGTCCCTTCCATTTGAACAGCATGACGAATCACATCGATCGATAGACTGCAACGTGCACTGCTGGTACGTCGCATTGTGTACCGCCAGTATTTCCACCACTGAAATGAAAATGTCATTGTTTTGCAATGTTTTCTAATGGCTGCCAATGAAACAGATAGATGCTGTGGTGAACTCACATAAATAACAGCCTGGGTCAAACAAGAATTTGCTATCCCAGAAGCCGCCAATGACTCGTGTGCCCTCTGTTGATGTGTAACTGTTGTGTGTACATAGACCTGCATCACCAAGTAGGGTTGAACGATTTGGGGAAAATATATAATTGCGATTTTTCTGACAGATATTGCGATTTGATTTGCGATTAAACATTTTTTTAAGTCAAGCGTCAGTTCAATATTCACTGTGTAATAGATTTAAAACATGTGATGGAGCATTACCACACGATACAATCAAAATATGAACTGCTCTATATATTCTAATGCAAGGATGAGAACTTAAAATATATTAATTACTTCCAACATACATTTATAAAAATGTTGAATTGAAATAGAACAATCAAACATAGAACAATTAAGTTAAATAAAGGAAAGTTATAATAATAATAAATTAAACAATTCCAATAAGAAAGTAACAGGACTTTTCAAATCGCAAAAATCGCAGCCTTTACGATTTGCTAATCGCATTGTTTCAAATTGCGATTTCGATTTGAAATCGATTAATCCTTCAACCCGATCACCAACCCCTCAATAGATGTTCGCATCCTTCATTTACAGTATTTTATTAATAACTTCTGCATAAATTATGCATGAGCAGCAGCCATGATCAATCTACCGCTGGACAAAAGCCTCACCGGGCCGTCACCATCAAGCACGGCTCTGTGATGTGATGATGATCCAACGAGCAGCTGCACACGACGCTCATTTGATTGCTACCAACTTCTCCGTGCTCGCTCTGTCTGATGCGTTACGACCCTTTGATGATTATTTGGCTGTCGTAAATGTGTCCACAGGAAAGCCACTTTCGTTGAGCCATCATTTGTGTCGCCGCTTCTGAACAAGAAGCGAAGAGCTCGGTGGAGATTTACCTGGTCAAATATTTGTTTTCTTAATTTGTTTACCTTCCCTATCCCTGACACTTCTATCGTGTTTTGTGCTGTTTGTCCTTCTAATCCGCCCCGACTGGACATCTGCGAAAGAGGGCTTTATAGCTCATCGGATTCCTCACGTATAAATACATATTCTGATTCTCTTCATCAACATCCTTGACCAAGAGTCATCATCTCTTTATGAATGGCTTGAATTATGTCATATGCCTCTTTTTAGTAATCTAAGTTATTCCAAGCTTTCGACTCTCTGCGCTGCACTGTTTGAACGTTATGTTCCATTTTTTGTTAATAACCACGTCATGGCATAAGAATTAGGTCATTATTAAGTCACCAACGGTGAACATACAGTGCAGGCTTTTGCTGATTTCGCCCATGATCCTGTGTGGTCTTACTGTTATTAGTTTTTTTTTTAGTTTTTTTCCCGAGTATGCGTTTACTAGGTACTCTACTATACGTTGACCTGCTTAACATTCTATTCGCAGCTATAGGCGAATGTTTATAGACGGTAGAATGGTAGCTTGAACGCCATGTACACTATTTATATGTGTAGACAGTACATTGTTTTGGTAAAAAAAAATGTGCATTAGAGTATTATATTTCCTGTACATATATATTGCTTGAGTTAACATCCCCATCAGGGACCGACTCTTATGGCTGTGCGGTCGATAAAATAGAAACTACTTTGTGAGTTTCCAACAAATATTAAATTTGCAACACAGAGAGAAGCAACACCGCACACTCATTTCAGCTGGGAAGTACTTTTGACTTTTATTGTGTTGAATAGGCCATTCGTGTAAAAAATTTACAGAAGAAATGCTCGTACGTATTGCGAAGCTTAAGAACTCCTCCCCGATATGATGACACACCTGTAATGTCGTGAAAAGAAGTCTAGGGTGTATGTATTTTGAACTTCTTTCGCACCGTACGGAGCCAACCGTGCTAATCGGAGGTTCGTGGATCACACAAGTTCGACACCTGTCCACCTTCCAGCAATAAGGTGCCACCTGTAAGGGCAGTGCAGCAAGTAGATAGTCGACTTATTAATGTAGGGTTTAGGTCTCAGGCAGAATTGGATACCAAGAGGAGGATGGCATGCACTGCAGACGCGAATTGTGAGGCTCAACACGAGCCGCATGGTCGCGGCGTCCCCACTTGGGAAAATCGAAGACAGAGAAAGACAAATATGGATGGTTTTTTTGGGGGGGGGGGGATTATATCATGAGTAGGTGGACCCAGCTCAGTGTGGGGGACATCACGAGAAAGAGAGAGAGCTCGTGCCGAGAGGAAACACGTTGGCACGCGTTGACCGTCGACCTCCGAACCCGACGCTGACGGATGGAGGCGTCGCCCTCTCTCTGTGTATTGTTCCCAAGAGCAGGTCGGAGCGTTCCCTTGGTTTGTTCTGGGCACTTGTTTAATTTTAAAAGCAAAATAACAAACTAAATGGAATTGATCTTGATTTAAAGCTTTCGTGACTGCAGGAATCCATACTCTTTGGTTCTTTCGGTGAAGTCACGTAGGTAGAAAAAATAATAGATCGCGACGTTTCGATTGCAACACAAGCAACCATCATCAGGTGTGAAACAAACACAGCAGGAGGACTGCTGACGTAGGAGAAAGAGCTGCTGCAACAAGAGTTTATATAGGATTTGGTGGCCCAACCCAAGGGTAAGTGGGCGGAGCTAGAGAATACATTTGTACGTAAATGTTAGAGATTAGCATGTCAATGTGAAACGGCCCAGCCACCGGAGGTGTGCCAATGAGAAGATTAGCATGTCAACGTCAGAGAGCCGGGCAGCAGGAACAAAAAAACCCTAAGAGCAAGAGGTACACATGGTGAGAGGGAGACAGAGAGACACATACAGTGTCGGAAATAACAGCTGACATAGGTAGGTTGGATGGAAGCATCACAGTCAATTAAGACTTTACTTGGTTAATAACGTCCTTCCAATGATTGCTCAGTTTGTACCCATCTTCTCGGTTGAAGTTGTGTCTGTGTTTATATATCTGGATGGCTTCATGAACAAATCTCTGATGATAGCCGGTGGATTTCAGAGTACCTTCGTCTTGGAAAAATCTATTTCGTGTGAGCCCACTGCGTTAAAGCAATGATCAGCAACGGGAGAGCTATTGGTCCTACCGTGTTTCAGATCTGCCTTGTGTTCGCGAACACGTTCCGTAACATGTCGTTTCGTTTCCCCAATGTAACTGCTACCGCAGCCACAACGTAGTTTGTAGACACCAGGGAATTGCACGTCAGGAATCACATCCTGTACAGATGGGATCAAATCACGGATTTTGTGTACTGTGTTGAAACGAACCTAGATCTTGTGTTCATTTAAGATTTTGGAAATATTTTTGGTAACCCCTGCTATGTATGGCAAAGTGATGGTTTTGATTGGATCCTCAGATGGATGGCTGGGGAGACAGCTTTGCGGATTGTCTTCTTCTTCTAGCGTTGTTCCCGCTGTGGCGCAGGGTCCGCTTTTCGGCATTGTCTTCTCCATTTGGCTCGGTCCAGGGCATCTTCAGGGGATGCGTTGACCGTCTTCATGTCTTCCTTTATTCGGTCCATCCATCGCTTCTTCGGACGTCCGCGTGGACGGCGGCCCTCTGGCTCAATACGCACGGCAGTCTTGGCCACTGATGACTCTTCACTTCGCATCACATGGCCGTACCACCGAAGCCTTGCCTCAAGCATCTTGTCCGCAATGGGGGCCACACCAAGTCGCTTCCAAACGTCTTCGTTCCTGACACAATCCCATCGAGTGAGCCCGAGGCTCCATCTGAGCATCCTCATCTCCATGGTGTGGAGAGCTTGTTCGTGTACAGTTGTGGCTGGCCAGCACTCGGATCCATAGAGTGCCACCGGTCGGACGATGTCTTGTATATTTTTCCCTTCAGCCTATCCGGCATTTTCCGATCACAGAGGACTCCGGTGACTTGCCTCCATTTCATCCACGCCGCATTGACTCGTGACCTCACATCAGTCGTGATGCTACCATCTGAGCTGATGGTGGAGCCCAGGTACTTAAAGTCCGTCACTTTCTTCAGATCTTCTCCGTCAATACTGATGGTGCCGTCGGTTTGGGGCCACACTCTATATACTCCGTCTTTTTGATGTTGAACCTCATCCCGTTTTCGTCCAAACGTTCCTTCCACAGGCGCGTTTGTCTTTCCACTTCTCCTCTCTCTTCATCTGAGAGGAGGACGTCATCCGCGTAGAGAATTGACCATGGGAGGGGCGTGTGCAGGTCGGCAGTGATCGTGTCCATGCACAGGATAAACAGGAGTGGTGACAGCTTTGCGGATTGTACGGTCAGAATATCCATTCATCCTGAGGGCTTGGTGTACGTGCTCCAGCTCACTGGCTAGGTGGTGCTGGTCGGAGATGCAACGGGCCCTTTGGTGTAGTGTTTTGATGAGGGAATTCTTCTGGGCTGGATGGTGGTGGGAGTCAGGCTTTAGATAGGCATCCGTGTAGGTGGCTTTCCTGTAGACAGTGTCCCAACGAGCCATCAGGTCTCTTCTCAATCAAAACATCCAGGAATGGTAACTTGCCATCTTTTTCCACTTCCATGGTGAATTTGATAGATGGGTGTATGGAATTTATGTGGTTGAGAAATTGGTTCAGTGCTGGCAGGCCATGTGGGCAGATGACGAACGTGTCATCTACGTATCTCTTCCACAAGGAAGGACGTAGGGTGGATGTCTGGATGGCATCTGTTTAATATTTTCCATGAAAACATTCGCTACCACTGGCGATGAGGGAGAACCCATTGGGGTTCCCTCCTTTTATTTGTGGAATGTACCATTCCAGGTGAAGTAAGTGTTGGTAAGGCAGTGCCTTACCAAAGTTGGTACATCTGGATTCAGTCCCTGTTGGACCAAGTCTTCAATGATTGCAATGGTGTCAAGTACAGGTACCTTGGTGAACAGGGAGACTACATCGAAACTGACAAGCAAATCATCTGGAGACAGTCAGATGTCCTTGATTAGAGAAACCAAGTGAGCTGAGTTAAGTACAGCTGAGGTGGTCTTGCCCGTGAAAGGAAGCAAGGTCTCAGACAGAAATCGGGCCAGTTTGTAGGTGGGTGAGTTAATGGTGGAGACGATAGGACGGAGCGGGGTACCTTTTTTGTGGATTTTTGGAAGGCCATAAAATCTGCTGCTTGGTCGGTTCGATTAGAGAAGTCGAATTAGTGATGATATTGTTGGTTTTCGTGGCTAGGCGGTTGGTGGGATCTCTATTGATTTTGGTATAGCTGCCATCATTAAGGTCCTGAATTTTGTTGTTGTAAGTGGTTTTATCCATGATGACAGTGGCATTGCCCTTGTTGGCTGAGAGGATGAGAATGTCATCTCTCTTTTTTAATTGAGCGAGTTCAAAATGCTCATCCTTGCTGATGTTGCTAATGGATTCTTAGCGTTTTTGAGGATAGCAGCTATTTCAGATCTTGTAACGTCTGCCGGGATGTGTCCCAAACCTTTGAGGGCTACGTCGACCTGGGCAATGATATCATCCACTGGGATGTGTTTATAGGTGACTGCGAAATTCAACCCTTTAGCTAGTACGGATTTTATGCTGTCGAAATTGGGCTGTTACTGTGATTGATGACAATCTTGTTAACATCTAACTTTTTAATGTGTGGCTCTGGCTTGTTTTTTGTCAGGAGGTTGAATTTAGCAATCAAGTTAACTTTACATTTGGTTGACATTGAAGTAGCTGAAGAAACTGTCATGTTATCTACATGGTCCCAATCAGATATGGACATTTTATCTGTTAATGCTAAGTGTGATTGTAAGAGTCTTGTCTAAATTATAAAGTTCAAATCGGAGCAATCTTATTCTCTCTGAGATTAGAGCTAGGCTGGCCCTAAACAAGATCCGTTTAGAGTTAGGAGAAGTGACAGCAGTTGATGTGAGTGTAAAGGCAATCGGTGTTACCTTGGTGTCGCGGCATCTCTTCAGAAATTGAGCGAGAAATGGAATTAATGAAACAATAGGAATCGGTTTTACCCTTTCTGGCAATAAGGTCCCATCGATACATGGAATTGGTTTTAAATATAATACAAAACGAAGCTCAGAAAGGCTCGAGACAATGGTGCTTTTCCTGGTGTAAAGACAATTATTAGAATGTAGTGTTCCTGCAGTGGAATGATTATACAATGCAGTAGCAGACCATTACACATGCTGAAATTGAAAAATACGCGGTTTAAGTACAAATTATGCCGCTGTTTATGTTCCAATTGAGCCCTCCTGATAAAAGCACTGCAGGGACATTACCGTCAAGCAGGCCTAACCGGCTGCTAATTTCCAAAAGCATAAAAAAATTCATCACAGTATATAGTTCCCAAGAGCAGGCCATTGTGTTCCGTGTTCTTGCCAAATGTTGTGGAAGTACCGGCGATTACTGGACTTGCCCAATTTCTAAACACTCCCAGGAGCCACGTACCCTGTGTGCTGAGCTAAAAGAGACACTTTTGGCCAAACTGCTCCAAGGCAATACTTGATGGATGAACGAATGCTGGGGCAGACTCCATGATGGGTGCAGTGACTGCCACGGAGGGGTTCTTTTTAGCTGGTTTGAAGCAATTGGTAGTGTTCAAAACACCACCAGCACAGCCTCGAATGTGCGGTTATTCCACGTAAAATAGGACATTTACACATGGGCGCGGCACGTGCAACTGTTTTATTACTAATTTATCACCGTCTTCATCATCATGAACCATGGTTTTCATATCCGCTGCTGGATTAAGGCCTCCCCATGCCATTGCCATCCCTCAATGTATTGAGGAATAATTAATCTCACTCCTGCACGTGTACTGATGGCATCACTCCATCTCCACGCTCGTCAACCTCTGAGACACGTGTCCCCCTTTAGCTGCCATTCCATGACCAGTCGCATCCTATGGCCATATTCCCTCCTCACGATGCATCCTGCCCAAGCCCAATTATTATCCTTCAGAGTGAAAACACCATCTATAATTTGTGTTGGCTCCCTGATCCGTTTGTTCCATTTTTGTCTCAGTGCAATTCCAAGAATGCATCCCTTGATACGTTTTTAGCATTTCTTCCATTTCTGATCAACGTCAGAGCAGATAACATACAATGATTTATCCCTGTCTTCTTCACGCACATTAGACATCTAGATATTTTTTTACATGTGGAAATATTTGTAAGTCACTTGGAGCCAGTTATTAGGAGTATGGGTTTTCTGAAGAATTCAATTTTCAATAGTTTTGCCAGATTGCTAAATTTCTCAGCTCACACACAATTACTTGCAAAAAAAAAATTTGCTACAGACCTGGCCAAAGGTTCCAATACAGGACCCTCATGAGAATTAATTCTTAAGACACGCTGAGAATTTCCCGGTTAAAACTACAAAGAAAACTTGTAAAAAAAATCTGCATTTAATCCATTGCTTTGAAATTTTGCATAACGCTACTTAAGAATATTGTACTTTAACTAAGCATTTTCTATTTATTGTAGCCCCAATGCTTCTACGTCACGCAAAGACTTAACGATCACCTCTCATGTTTCCTGTCAGTGACGAGGCAAACCCACCAATTTATTTGCAATATAAAAATGAGTCACATTTTAACACAAGTTGTAAATGCGTGGCAAATGAAATCATTTAATTTAACTATTTGTACACAACCACTGTACTTTCCATACAAAAATACAATACCGTTCGGGGGGAAAAAGACAACAGAAAAAGTAAAAAAAATTAACGTAAACCTTAAGACAACTATGATACACAACTACATCGTTTCTAAATGGCAGTTAGACATACTTAGTTGGAGGACCATGTCCATTACATTCAGTTATTTATTTCATATATAAATCCGACATAGAGGAGTTGTGCTTAAGAGCACTCAACAAACATATGGCTGAGGGTTCAAATCCCAGTCACGGATCAACTGGTCCCACGATCCCGTTGGGGCTGATACGATGAGCACCACTGTGGGGAAGGTCAACAGTAGATATGTTTCATAACTTGCCCACCCTCTCCCCCGGCAACGAGAATGTGGAATTTCCTCCACCGGCTCAGCACCTCCAAAGGAAATGCGCGCCACGTAATTTTCGTTTAGCGTAGAGACACTGTGAATTCATTACTACTACGACCCACTTGAATAGACGAGGGCTCAATGACACGACATGACAACATATACAAATGCTGAATAGAATGAATCTACAACGGTCTAAGCAGTACCCTGCCAAAATTAGACTTTGCGATTGAGTAGAAGTTTTCCTTCACGAATAATTGACTTTTTGTACTGCATCTATATCTATTGCCATATTTTTTAAGATTTAAACCAAGATGGAGATCCGACCTATTGTTTATTAAAATAAAGGCCCTTATTTACAAATTCATCTTGAGCAAAACAAATTTCATATATAACAATTCGTTGCAGTAGCACAACTGGGAAAATATCAGCACGTAAATATATACATTAGGGAAACTATTGAAGATGGACTGGAACACTAATCAATGAAATTAGGAGGCAAACGAGACCATGTTAGTGTGGTTTGGAAAATTCGAATTGGCAATGAAAAGCAACAAGCCAATGTGCTTAACAAAAAAAGTTTTCAATCAGTGCGTATTACATACAATGGTATCTGGGACCGTAGACACTGACAATGGAAATGTAACAAATGCTGTAAAGTGCGCAGATAAGCATGGCGAGGGTGCATGCTCGGATTAACACCGAGACAGACAAACGCATGAATCGGAGAACAACCGCAAGTTGAAGACATCATTGTGAACGTTACACGCGAGCTTGAGCAGGACACGACGCTGGCCAGGAATTTATAGCCAGTGGTCGAGGCTAACGAGGGAGGGGCTCGCAAGGAGAAAACATGCCCAAGAGGACAACCGCCATGAATATGGAGCGATGACATCGGCTTGTTTGGAGGACAGCTTTATTCTTTGTTGCACCGTGGGATCGTGAGAAATGATGACCCCCTTCATCCAGCAGTGGATAGACCATGGCTGATGATGGCTGTCAAGCATCCCTCTGTCCAAACGAGTGTGGAGGTGGTGGTCATATCCACCTGCAACCCTTAGCCAGCGCTGTACATTCCCCTTTGGCACTTTTAATGTACACAGAGCTGAATGCAGTCACTATAATAATACTACCCTTTAATTACCCATACGATCTTTACTGATACTCAAAACTTTTCGGATGCTTAGACAAGAGTTTGGCCTGTGGGAGTACACTTGATAATCTGAAGACGGGCTAATGCTCAAAGCTCAATAAAACACATTCAAGAATGCATTGCTCTACTGCCATCTATTGACCACCAGAGCTACAACACGTAGCAGTCTAAGACAGCCTTGTGTAGCCACGATAAGGCTCAAGCCTGCATAGCTTCCGAGACCTGACAACTATTGACATATTCAGCATGATTTGGTCGGAGGCAAAATATGCCAACTCACTTATACATTTCATGCGAGTGCTGAAATGCTTTATGTGATATTTACAAAAGACACATTCACGGAGCTGCACTTTGGACTGTGGTGTACTGCTGTACGGAACGTTCCATTATGGCATAAAACCAAGAGAGTTCCAAATGAAGTTGCAAGTTCAACGATTGAATATGAGGTGCGGAGGCCAAGTTTCGTGGAGGTGGTGCTTATTGGTAGGCACTCTGGAAGATTCGAGCCAAGCCCGTTAACGTGAACATTTTGGTCCTTTATAAGCGAGCAATGTTAAATCGCCAACCAATCACGTGAAGCCAATGTCAAACCATCAACCAATGACAAGAGAGTGATCTTGAACACTTGTCCATCGCAGGAGAGTGTTCATATGCACTTGCCAATCACGAATGCTCCATGTCAAAAGCATTAACCAATCATGAGAGAGCCATCTCTATGACCAGCCAATTTTGAGAGGACAGCCTCAACTATCGATCATTCGTGATTAAAGCACCAGCAGCGCCAAGCACCGACCACAAAGGAGCAGTGTGAACCATCAATCAACCATGACGCACCAGTGTCAAACCAGCATCCAAACCACAAGAGCGCTGGGCATCAATCAGCGATCAATCGCGAGCGCGCCAAACTGGCCAAGTCACCCCCCCCTCCACCCTAGGCGCGCCGTCACGTGCCACCGGCGGGCTCGTCCCTCGTGACGGCGCTCACCAGCAGCAGGTTGGAGGCCATGAACTGCACGTTGAGCGCCGTGCAAATCCGCGTTGATGGCGCCGCGCCCGTGATCTCGGTCGCATCGACGTCGGCCGCGAACGCAGCGCCGCCGCCGCCCCCGGCCGCCCCAGTTCCGCCACCGCCGCCAGTTCCACCGCCGCCAGTTCCGCTGCCGCCGCCACCACCAGGATTCGTGGAGGCTCCACGCACATCCCACACGCGCACCGAGCCGTCGGAAGAGCCGGATGCCAGCGCGCTGCCGTCGGGGCTGAAGCTCAGGCAGGTGATGTCGTCCGAGTGTCCGCGTAGCTCCTGCACAGCACGGCAAGACGTGAGCGAGCGCCGTGTGTCGGCAGCCTTATATGCGTCCCCACACCTCCGATTATCGCGGTTGGCTACGTACGGCGCAGAAGAACTTCAACGTACATACGTTCGGTGCTGCAGGCGCACCGTGAAAGTTGGGGGTGTCCTACCAGCGAATGGTTCCCGGTGGTTATTGGTTAGATTACCGGCGCACTAGGCGTGCGGCTTGGGAAGCGTGCGTCATGGATGTGCAGATTATAGTCGCGCAGTTGTGGGGTGTGCGTGCATATGATTTGCCTTAATGCAAAGCGGTTGCTGCCAAGTGCGTGTGCTTTTATTGTGAATTTGTGTGTGCTGTGGGGAGCGGTAGTGTAGCGGTTGGCAGTTGGCACGCTGCGCTATGAATCCAGTGACCTGATTCTCGCTCACGGATAACACCAGTGACAATTATCTGAACTGGACTTAGGCCTCCCTACATCGACGCAACCTCAAATGAGTACCTGATGCGGTATGTAAGCATCGCTCCTGGAGAGACAAAGCTGGTCAGGCGTGGTGCTGGCTTCATAGGTGCTCGCTAACAGCACTTGCCCCAAAAGTCTGTTACGGCTGTACAGACATTTTTGTCTTTGTGCTGTGTGCGTTGGCCATGCTCTGCTTGTGTGTGTTTTGACTGCGTGTGTGCTGGAAATATTCTGCGGGTGTCTCTGACCTAATTATAAAAATTCTCAATACATGTATTTTGAAAACATTCCCATGAAAGAAAGAAAAATTAGCACGTACCAAAAGCTTTTTAAAATGTATTTAGGCGCAATGAAGAAGGGCCATTTCCCAAAAACGTGTTGAAATGTTTTCGTGCCAATTGTGCACACTGCCAACGCAGCATCGCCAAATAACAAATCTAAAAATGTTGTGGGTGTCGCACACCCACCGTATCTGTGTCCCCCGCCTGCGTTGGCACGGAGCGACGTGGCGGCCGTCATCCTACGCCCGCCCCACTGTACTAGAACTGGCAATCCCTGTGGGTTACTGCGATAACAGCAGCGGTGCTGTTAATGCACTGCAGTACAAACCCTAAGCAATATGGACTAATAAGGGAGATGGTCATGGTCCGGCTCGTTGAAAAGTCCAGCTACGCACGATTTCAATTAAAATCTAATTGAATTGCAGTTCATATAGGTAGGCTAAGAATTTGACTTGTTTTATTACTTTACATTTTACTGTGCAATACAGTATTGTAATTAATAAATACATACAGTATATAGTTTATACAGTACGGTACTGTAAATTGCTCTGCTTTGCTAAATTATCACCATTCTTTACTCTCTGTTCCAGCTACTCCCCGTCGGCAGAAGGCTGCGGTCCATCAGGACCAAAACCTCACGTCATAAAAACAGTTTCTTCCCATCTGCTGTGGCCTCTTCAGCAAGGCCAAGGGCTTAAAATGATTTTTACACTTACTTTAACATTTTATCTACAAAATTACACCTTGCCATATTTACAACATGTTACCCTATTTGTATTTTTTGTATTTTAGAATTGTATATTACGACTAGTTTACATTTTATATTACTTATTCAAAATTTTACATACTTTAGCCCTGAGTATTAGTTAGACTTTGTAATTTTAGTATAGTTAGACTGTATACCACTTATTTCAGTTTTAAGATTCCTACATGTTGAATGTATGCACCTTCCTGCCATAGTAAATTCCTTGTTTGTGCAAACTTCATGGCGAATAAAACCCTTTCTGATTCTGATTAAGACTCCTGGGTAGGCTAGGCCATTTTCGACTTACGATATTTTTGACTTACGATGGGGTCGTCGTAACGCATCTCCATCATAAGTAGAGGACTACATGTACTGCCATGAGTAAATGTAACACTTTCTGTTTGTCATTCTTTGGAAGAACGTAATCAACCAGGTGGGGTGTTGAATGTTGTGTTAGCCGACTCTCTGTGTTGTATTGCATTATATTTATAAGTTTACTATGTTGTTTTTTCTCATTCATACCTGATGATGGTTGCTTGTGTTGCAATCGAAACGTCGTATTCTATTATTATTTGATTTGATTTTCTACGTGACTTTACCGAAAGAACCAAAGAGTATATTCTATAATTTTTACTTTTTTTTGCGTTTCATTGAATATTGGCCAACCTGGTCCAACTAAGTGCCAGAGTCCGGCTAGCCGGGGTTTTGCTGCACTTACAATCGAGATGTCAATACATTGAGTACTGGCTGAGAATTAAGGCGCTGGCAATGTCGTAAAGTTTTCATTTGATATATAGGTGTTTGCTTATGTTGGGAAACACTTTGCTCGAGAATCTTATCCTGCCTGGACCTAGTCCCCATCGACTAAAGTGCAACAGCCATTGTCATATAATGCTTTGATTTTTTTTCATCTAACCGGGCATATTTTCCAGGGCTCAAAGGAATGTGTTTAGGGATGCGTGACATGTGGCGACTGCAACTACGGCATGCAGTAGAACTGTCTGAGTTTGTGCAGCGACTCCCAACTCTTTATATAGTACGGCACATCGTGGAGCTCTGCAGCAGAGCGACATAAACTAAACTGCTAAACAATTTTTATGTTACCAGGTAAAGCCCAATGAGCTATGTGGCTCTTTTGAGAGGTGACCTGGTCAAGTTGATCGCTCAACGAAGTGGTTTATCGCGTGGAAATTTATAGCAGCAAATACTCGACATGCGTGTTTCTAAATATGGAAGGGAAAAAACGTAAGATCCGGAGAAAAAAAAAATCACCCCACCACGAGAACATGGAAACTCAAAATATACAAGCGTCAGGGTTGGGATCTAACCCACAAGCGTCTGTATACCAGGCGAGGTAGTTAACATCTCGCCACCGTGGAACCCTGAGATAGTTCCGTGTAAAATTACAAGTGATAGCTCCGTGGTGAAATTTTACAGTGGCTGTTCTTTGTCTGTCCTTCATGGAATCCAGAATGTTTCTGATTCTTTGCCTCAGGTGCACGAGCACAACTGGGACGTAACCAGTAGGGATGTCACCGTTAATCACCCGCCTTCACTGCTTTAAATGGATTCTTATGCTCACGGAAAAGGGTTGGGCTGCCCAAGTACATTAGTTGTAACTATTTATACAAAAGTACAAACCAATCAAACACCACTTTCACTGTGCACATTGCTTTGTACATTAGCGCCAACACAGTCCCTTAATCTGAGTCGTTCATCATCGTCATCATAATGATAAATGTATTATTTATAATCATGCATTGATTATTGTTATAAATACTTGTTATAAATAGTTGACTGGCTTTGATACCAAAGCTGAGTGGAAAAAGTATTATAAGCATTCCCAAGCCTGCGGATGCAGCACTTGAAAATTCTACAATTAATCATCTGGCGCAACGACGCTGTGACAACAAAGTGTGGAGGGGGCTGGCAATCCCTGTGCCCCACGCTACTCATTGGGGCACAGGGATGGGTGTGACCAAGAGGCGAGATGTCACCATGAACGAGCAACCGGGGGCAGGAGTTGGTTTTAGGGAAGGGTCCGAATACCGATCGGCTGCACCAATGCAGCCGCCTTGTTGTACACTACAGCGCCAGGTTAGCCGACAAGCGTAAACGCTTCACGTCAGCGAGCAATGGGTGTGTCGAATCGCGGCGCTTCACGTGGACCCCCGTCTCAGCTAAGGTGGGAGGAGAAGAGGCTCTTGAAATGCTTCTGAAAGTTCATATGAATCAATTCTGGCGGTCGCCTAAATGAGGCTGGTTGTAATTACCGGCGAAATGTCGTACTCAAATGGTAAATGTTGTGGGTTTACTCTCCAACACACTGGTGTGCTGAACTAGTAACTAATTGGCATGTTTGGCTCTGTCGGGTGGTGGCGGGTTTAACGACATATTTATATTCACACCAACGAACCCAAAAAAAACCTCTATTATGGATAATATGAATCTCACAGACAACGCACACAGCTAAGGGATGTGTATGGAGCGTAATTACCACCCAACTGGGATAGACAGCATGACACCTAGCCACGATTAGATGATAAAACTGCAGTCCTTTGGCAAATCAACCATCCTCTACAAAGCACCATTGATGGGATGAGATGAAGAGGCAGAGAGATCACGACCAAACCTAACGATATAAGAGGCAGGCTACTGATTTCTAACCCCTAATAACGCGTACCGATTTTCTAAGCTAACCACATGCCGCTTTATATATATAATATACTAGCAGGAAGTAGCTGGTGTTGCCCAGGCGAAAAAGACACACACAGACATCGACCAAAATGGCCCTCTCCCATAGCCAGATAACATCTTGAAAGTGTTGTTGCATGTTTGGGTACACTTTTTCCTCCAGTTCCTGTTCAGAAGTGGAAAGGATGCCTTTAGACATGGTGATAAGTCCATCTGTGTCGTCAGCAACAATATTGGCATTTCCAATATCAAGAAGAGCTTTAGCAAAGTTGCCTGTGTCTTGGTCTCCATGGAGATATACACGCATGTTTGTAGTTAGCCTCAGTTTCATCACGTGCCTCCAGAGGAATGATGACTTGATGCAGGCATTTAACTCATCAGCTTTGGTTCCCGAAGTACAACGGGTAAGGTTTGTCGGAAGTCACGAGCCATGAGAAAAGTTACACCACCCATAATGCTGGAATTGTCGTGGAGGTCCTGCAAAATTGTGTTGACAGCCTCAATGCTCCCTTCTGGGACATGGTGCATTCATCCACACTATTCATTCACAATTAAGCAGGACTTGTGCAAGGGCAGTCCCCTGTGAAATATTGTAAACAGGGTTTTCTTGTCAGGATAGATCCAATGGAAGCTTAAATGAGGATTGGGCAGTTCTTCCTCCAATAAGCAGAGTTGCCGCAATCCCGATTATCAAAGAAAATACGCCTCAATTTTTAGTCTCAATGACTTCCAAGATTTTCGTGTAGGCTTCTCTTTGTGTATCAGCTTTGGTTCATTTTCCTCAATAAATTTAAGAAGCTCTAAACCATCATAGGATATTTCACGTAGGATCTCTTGAGCAAGGGCATGCAGGTTGTCCCTGTAGGGTGTTGGTAGTCCGATAGACGTGCAGGCGCTATGTAATAAAGAAGTAACTGAAAGCAGCACTAAATCGCTAATTAAACTACTTTAAAGGTGACGGACGCAAAATCGGAATGGCGCTGGCTCAGCACAGGGCTTATGGCGTGGTACCTGGGTACTTTTTTAAACGTAAACCCTACGGTTTGCGAGCCGAATCCTTCGCAAGTTTTGGCCGCACACACACAGACAGACACACAGACAACAATGACATTTATAGGTTAGATCGTTATTACTTGATGCAACTTTTGTTTCAAAATCGGTTAAAGGCTGAGAAACCTGACAGCCTACAGCTTACATCGGCAGAGTCAGTAAGCACGGAAAGCTTTACGGACAATGGAACGGATGAAGGGAACGGCGGGCCAACCAACCTTGACGATGGCGCCGCTGCCGATGTCCCAGAGCCGGACGCGCTGGTCCTCCCGCCGGACGCGAGCAGGCGCCCTCCGGGGGAGAAAGCGAGTGCCAGCACGGTGCCCCGGTGGCCCGTGAAGAGGCGTGCCGCCGAGCCCTGCTGGGTGCTCCACAGGCGCACTGTGCGGTCGGCGGAGCCCGTCGCCACGTAGCTGCCGTTGGGGTGGAAGCGCACGACGTTCACGTCCGACACGTGGCCTGCGTAGACGCGCAGTGGGAAGGCGCGCTCGGGCACCCAGAGGCGGGCCGTGCGGTCGTGCGAGCCGCTGCAGAAGTACAGGCCCAGGGCGCTCACGTCCACGTCCCACACAGGGTAGGCATGTCTGCGCAAATGCACCGGGGGAGGGGTGGGGGCACAGGGCGGCGTTACGGAGAGGTGGAACGACGCATCGGGTACAGAGTCACGGTGAGAGCGAGGGGGTCACGGAGTGAGCGAGGGGATCGTGGCGCATGTCATGGTTGTGGGAGGTAATCGGTGAGGGCATGAAGACATGAGGAGGAGGAGACTGTCGGTGCAGGCACGTACCCTTGGTAGACGGCGGTGTTGGTGAATGTGCGTGGGTCCCAGAAGCGCACGCTCGTGTCCTCGGAGCACGAGAGCAGCCCCGCACCGCCGGGCAGGAAGCGCACGGCGTAGACGGGACCTGAGTGGGCGCGCAGCGTCTTCACGTCGCTGCCTTTGCTGTCCTCAACCACCTGTTGTACGCACAGTGGTACACGCACAGAGCAACATTAAACACAAATAATCGATTCCAAACACAATTGATTAACACATATAACCACATACACACAGACAACCACCATTCGCCACTTCGAGAGGTGACATCACTCACCACAGTCGTCGTGCCAGGCTAGAGTGAAGTATGGAAGAATCGCTGAGAGGTCATGGACAGACCCAGGAGTTATGGGTTCACTGCCTGAGATTATTGGCTGATGCACCATCTGTGCTCCCCACTGTGTCAGCTTTCTGTGTGTTAGCCGCCCGGCGCTCTGCTCATTGTTGTACGTGTGGCTCCTCTGTCCTCCAACTGACCAGTAGCATCCTTCAAAAGCTTCCTCACTGAGGCCAACCTTGACCCCGCTGTTACCAGTCATCAGCAAGACCAGTCAGTTCAAATCCTCCCATACCACATCAGTTCATCTCGTCTCAAGCCTGTGCTGCACTCATTTAGCCCCCTCTATCCAGCCAAACAGAAGCTGCTCACACTCACCCATAGCCACACATATACAGTCCCCACATACACACTCGCATAGATACATTCAGACAGTATTCCCTCGTGAATTGCGAGAGAAACCTTTCAGAGGTGATCGTAAATAGCAAATTTCGCTGATAATATTGTCCAAAAGATTTACCTTACCTAAATACATATAGGAGCTATAAATACAAAAATTGCTTCTAAAGCTTCTATAAGTTCTATCTTGTTCGCGTAAAGTTTGCAAATGCATCTAAAGCTTCGAGAAGATCTATCTCTCTCATCTCTTTATCTTATCACTTTCTCTCTCTCTGTCGATGCAGTCGTGTAGAGTTCCAGATGCGATTCGTGGATAGCCAAAATCGCGGATAGCAAGTTCTTAAATACCAATACCCGCATTCGTTACTAAGTGACAGTGATGAACCACAGCGCCTGTGCCAGCCGTTCTTGAATAACAACACAGACACACACACACGCACGTCCCACCTTGTCGTCCAGGATGTCGCACGCGAGGTTGACGCGCGCCACGTCCACGTTGTGCCGTGCAGTGCGCAGCTTGCGTGGCCCCAGGCTCCACAACATCACCGCGAGTCCTCGTAGCCGGCCGCCAGCATCCCCATCCCCGGCGCCACCTCGCCGCGCACGGGGGCGCCGGCACAGACGGTCCGCCGCTGCCGCCGCCCCCATTCCAGCACCACCACAACCGCTACCGCCACAACCACCGCCGCCACCACCGGCGGTTCCCGCGGTAGCACTGACAAACGACGAGGAGGAGGACGACGAGAATGACGAGGAGGAAGAGGAGGAAGTGGAAGGAGGTGCGGGGCGGTGGCAGAAGCAGTAGCGGAGCCGGCAGTTGTGGTGGTGGAAGCAGTGGCGGCAGCGGCGGCCGAGGAAGCCGACGATCCCGGTTGTGGCGAAGTGGCGTTGGCGATCACGGGCCACCTGCACTGCCCCGACGCCGCTGTTACTGCTGTTGCCACCGACGCCGAGGCTGGAGGCGGTGGTAGAGGTGGCGGCCGCAGCAACGCCACTGGTCCACCGGCGCCAGGCCCAGAGGCGGAGCCGGCGGGAGTGGTGGTGGTGGTGGTTCCGGTGGCGTTGAGTCGTCCCTGAAGCCGTAGAGGCAGACGGTGGCGGCGTTGAGCGGCCCTCGCGCACGCGCCGGATGCTGTCCTGCAGCAGCTCCAGCGAGACCTCGTCCGGCGGGAGGGCGTTCATCTTCCCGAAAAAAAATGTACGCAACGTGATGAATCATTGCCGATAATATTCCAGATGTGTTTTGTCCGTTCTTAATTAGATTCAACGACCCATACAAGTGCTCAATAACCGCAGACAGGCACAACTCCCGTCATTCAATGAGTGCGCCACATTGTATGTACAAAGGTTCAAATGTCTCCGAACCCAAATGTGCGTGAGATCGCACTCATTTACATCGGTGTGCCTATTCCACATTTCCATGGCAAAGGCCAGTCTATCACGAGAGTAATTTGATGCTTGTAACACGACGAACAGATAAGGGTAAAATGACAATCAAGCCGCTGATAATACCCGCCCAACTCTTTGTGCCGAACACCCATCAACACCAAACTGTTGACCTTCATCCCTGAGCCTCACCTCTGGGTCACCGTCAGCCGTTAGCCCCCCCGCCGCTGCTGCCGATTCTCCGGCCCTGGAACTCGCACCGCCCCCCCCACTGCCGCCGGTGCCGTCGCTATAAAGCTCGAGCCCCGCCGCGGAGCTGCGCGCCTGGGCCCGCACGTCGAGCCGCAGGTGCGTGCTGACGGCGCGCAGCAGCAGGCCGTGCTCGCCCTGCAACAGGTGGCGCATCAGGCGGCCGTGCGCCACCACGCCCAGCTCCACGCACAGCTTGTGCTCCGTGAGCGTGCGCACGCACGTGTCCGAGCCCACGTCCTGTAGCAGCAGGAGCAGAGGCAAGGTCGGTCGCAGGATTAGAGGCGGCGGTGGCAGAAGTGGTGGCAGCAACAGCAGATGTAGGGATGTTTCTAATAATGCCCTTATTTATCCACGAGAGCCTCACTGAGATTCAGTGAGGCTGGCCGCCTCTATCTCCTAGTGGCGATATTTACACACCACACCATGTACTCATTTGTGGCCGAGTCGACTTAGGGGAGGTAAAGGACCGGTTCAGATAATCGTTACTGGTGCTGGCTCTGGGTGGAATCGAACTCGGCTAGTCGGGTTTCTAGCACAGCGTGCTCACCGCTACACTGTCGCTCCCCATACACACACACGTACACATATACACATAATACACTAAGTAATACCCCGGTTTTGTCGAAGATGCGTTCCTGAAAGGTGCAACAAATATTGGAACGACGCAAAGGAAGAGGTCCTACGATGTAGGGCTGTATTGTTTCGTTACGTATTGTGCTCATTTGTATGTGGCAGAGCCTATTGTACTAACTATGGTCTTAATGGGACGTCAGGTTTGTGTATTTGTAAATCTTTTATATTAAGTTCGCTTGCTTGCGTGCTTGCGTGCTTACTTGCTTGCTTAGGACCGTGCAAATCTTTCGGTCGTTTTTTAACTCACTTCCCGTGATCCAATCGAGCTGACATTTTCACACAGACTCGTTGTTGCGTGACAATTAATTTTCGTGGAAAATTTTTTCCAAAATTTGACACTGTTAGGGAATGTATTTTTAAATATTTAATTACCAATTGCTTAATGCTGGCAGACAATCATCTGACCCATAGGTGGCAGCCATCTCAAGCCAGAGGACGAGAGGACTCTAGCCGCCTCGCATATAAAGGATTTAGAGTGAAAAACTTTGTTTTTACGGGTTAATTTTTAGTAGCCCATAAAGTCTTGGTGGTTTTGATGCCCTTGGTTTGATCAGGTATTGCTCTTCCTTGGGAATTGATGACTTGGCAATGATTGCGTTGTTTTTTCGTTCCAAGATGCTGGTTGGGTCTCGTTTAATTTCAAGGTAGGTACCTTCATCGAGTAATTTATTTTTATTTTATTATCATAGTCCTCACGCGACAACCAACGTGTTAAACTATATTAATGGTATCAGTTATGCGTGCTACTGTTATGTAGTAACTAATAATTATATTCATGGTATTAGTATGCGTATTACTGTTGTGTAATGTAAACTTATTATTATTGTAATTATATTTATGGTATTAGTACGCGTGTCACTGTTCTTTATTGAAATAATAATAATTATTGTAATTATATTCATGGTATTTGTATGCGTGCTACTGCTGTTTCACAGCCGGAACAAAACAAGCGAATCTAAAAGCGCCCGCGCGGGTTTCCAGAGGCTCGATGGGACGGACAGGGCACCCCCGCGCGCCTGCCGTTGACTCTGCAATGAATTAAAATTTGTAAATTCACTTTTAGTTTAAACAACAACGCGACATTTCGTTGGACGTTCGCAGCGTGTCGTTGTAAACGCAACGCCACACACAGTCGGCTGGTTCATGTGTTTAAAAATTCGTTACACCGCTCTGCGTCGCTTCTCGCGCGGGATGAGCGCCTCGACTAGCTAGGCCGCGGTCTGTATAATCTTTTTACGTTTTTGTTAAAAAAGCGCTTCAATTGGCGAACTTTCATTATGAAACGCGCAGACACTTAAACGGACCGAGTCGCGCTTTGTTTACTTGGTGGAACACGGTCCGATATATTTTATTGTCAACGAAACATCGTCTTGTTTTGCTCGTAACCCGTCTAATTTTGCTGCTTGACAAGTCAACATTTGTAACGCACCGAGACTCCGCTTTCTTTGTTCAACACCAACGGCTGTTCTTGTCACGATTGACATCACTGCTCGTGTTGTACGATCTCCCTACCATAGGAATGTGGATTTTCCGGTCTCTGGCACCGCCAGCGACGATGCGCACCGGGTCTGCGTCTTACACGAGTCCGTCTGGACACACAAATGACTTGTTGCTTCGTCGAGTTGCTTTCAAAGAGTCGTGTATGCAGAGCCGTCAACCCGTACGGCTTACCCCGTATTCTTGTACAGGAGAATTGAGTCTAGATTTGAAGTTTTCGTAACTGCAAGGATTCATACTCTTTGTTTTTTCGGTAAAGTCACGTAGGCGAAAACAAAATAAGAAGAAATAAATAAAACAACTAAATTAATCACGACGTTTCGGAAGCAAACACAAGCATCCGTCATCAGGTGTGACTGCTCCAGCAAATTACTGTAGCGTATGAAGAGAGCTATTTAGAGACGCATGTTTAAAGCGATGGGTATTACCTTGTTGTCACGTCATCTCTTGAGGAAGGTTAGCGTCTTTCTGTTTGTCTTGGTGTGTGTCTCTCTCTGCATGTGTGTTGGTCTATGTATTGTCTCTGTGTCTATGTATTGTCTCTCTAATTTATCAATCTTTGGAAGAATGTAATCAACCAGGTGGGGTGTTGACTGTTGTGTTACCGACTCTCTGTGTTGTATTGCATTATATTTCCAAGTTTACTATGTTTTCTCATTCATTTGTACCTGATGATGGTTGCTTGTGTTGCAATGGAAACGTCGTATTCTATTATTATTTAATTTATGTCTACGTGACTTTACCGAAATAACCAAAGAGTAATGCCAATGACGGCTCGTGTTTATCATACCGCTAGGTATCTGTGAAAACTACTGGACGATCTGTGAAAAAGAGCTTCATAGCTCATCGCATTCCTCCGGTACAAATCAATATTCCGATTCTGATACTCTTGTTATTTCTAGATTTGAAGCTTGCGTCTATGTATTGTTGACTTGTGTTGGCCGACTCTCTGTGTTGTATTGCATTATATTTCCAAGTTTACTATATTTGTTTTCTCATTCTTGTTATGTTATCCCGCGACGTTTTAGGTCGCATGAGAGCCGTACGCCCACGTGACGGCGCGCGGCCGCTTGCGCCATGAAGCGCGTACGCAGCGAGCAGCTCCAGTCGGCCGTCAACCAACTCCTCAAGCGGCGCCACTACACCGAGTCGGAGCTGGCTCAGCGGCAGAGCTTCCGCGGCTGTCAGTCGGCCGAGAGATGGCGGCCAGCATGGCAGGTGCGGCGGCGGACCCATTAGCGGCTGAGAAATAAGCATACCTGTCAACCCCTTATCAGTGCCTACCTTATTATAGAGCAATTAGATATTAAATTGGTCACCCCGTGCCCTTATAAATCTCAATGCTCATCCTACAAAGTCCCATCACAAGAGAGAAATAAACAAATAGACCAAAAAAATGTTTGCCCGTATTGAAACGGCTGTACGCCGTATGGACCTAAAAATTAAATTTCCCTCTACAAGAATACGGGTGAACCGTATGTGTTGACAGGTTTGGATTAGTGGCTGTCAAAAGCTGTGTGTACGCGTGCATGCGACGCGCGGATATTCACCAAACTTATCATGGGACCCTCAGCAATACATCTTTCGATACCTAGGTTGCTGCAAGATTCCAGTAGTAGTTTAACAATATTATTTTGCAGCCTAAATGAATGAGAGGATGGCAGTAGGAAATGGGTTGTATCCCACTGTGGCAGTCTGACTTATTGCCTCTGTGTTTTCTTAAAAGCTAAGCAGTCTCCCGATGTGTGCTTTTGTGCATGTTTGTGATTCTGTATGCACAAGTGTGCTTGCCTGCGTATGTGCATGCTATTACATACATACGTGCACTTGTTATGTGTGTATACATGCGATTCTGTGTCATGCAGCAGTTAATGCGCCTGCGCTACGAACCCGGCGACCCGAGTTCGATTCCTGCTCACGGCAAACACCAGTGACGATTATTTGAACCGGTCGCCAGTAGGGAGACAAAGGTGGCCAGGCGTGGTGTTAGCCACTAACCCCTTTGTGTGGTGTGCTGGCTTTCACAGGTGCTCGCTAACAGCACTTCGTCCCAACAGTCTGTTTAGGTTGTATGGGGGAATCTTTGCTTTTGCCTTTGTGTGTGTATCAACAGCCAGCTAGAGAGTGGGCCTATGAACGCAGTGTCATTTGGTGTCTATGAGCCCAACCCCTCGCACTATGATCGCCAGTTCAACGCACTACGCCAATTTGTCAATGGTGAGTGTATATTTTGTTTGTGTGTGTGTATGTATGTAGAGTGTGTGGAGGTATATACTGGTTTCCTTTAGTTATAACCAGGTGAGAGCCCGATTAGCCTGAGAATATCTTTGTCAGAATGAGAATCATTATTTATCCTGGAGAAATCCGATGAGTTATGAAGCTCTTTTTCACATGTCCAGTAGGAGTGGGTCAGAAGGGATACCTGGTTTACACAAGTAAAAGGCAATTGCACAACAACAAAACATACATTAGTGTTAGAAAGCGTTTACAATTAAATAAAATACATAAACTTTCACAGATTCCAACTGGTTAAAGTGTGTGGAACAGTGCGGTGCATGATGGACCCCGTGTCGTGGGGCGCTAAGCACCTGGTTAGGTACGGTGAGCGTGTGGAACTGTGGTGCATAGTGGACCCTGTGTGGTGAGTGCCAATCACCGGTTAGGTGCGGTGAGCGTGTGGAACTGTGGTGCATAGTGGACCCTGTGTGGTGAGTGCCAATCACCCGGTTAGGTGCGGTGAGCGTGTGAACTGTGGTGCATAGTGGACCCTGTGTGGTGAGTGCCAATCACCCGGTTAGGTGCGGTGAGCGTGTGGAACTGTGGTGCATAGTGGACCCTGTGTGTGAGTGCCAATCACCCGGTTAGGTTCGGTGAGCGTGTGAACTGTGTGGTGCATAGTGGACCCGTGACGGTGGAGCACTAAACGCGTGGCTGCGTGTGCGGTTGTACTGGAGCAGAGCTGCGCGGGGAGGAGCGCGTGGAGCTGCAGACGTTGATGAGCGCCCTCTCGCTGGCGCTGTGCGTGGAGCTCGCACTGGCGGATGGCGCTCTGCCGCCGAGGCGTTCCACGGGCGCCACGTGGGGCCCGTCGCCCACACTCACGAGCAGCGCTCCTGGCCGAGCGGCTGGGTGCAGCGCTCTCGCGGCAGGTTTGTGTATCTCTTAGGTCGACTCAGCCTAAAATTAGTACCTGGTGCGGTGTGTAAACATTGTCACTGGGGAGACAAAGGCGGTCAGGTGTGGTGCTGCCCACCCACCCCTTTGTGTACCGTTCCAGACTTCATAGGTGCTCGCTAACAGCACTTGCCCCAACAGTCTGTTAAGGCTATATGGTGGATCTTTGTTTTTTCTTGCATGATTCTAAGTACGTGTACGTGTGTGAATGAGTGCAAGGGAGTACAGTAATACCCTGATTTACGTCTCTCCCTTTTATGTCGTTTAGAAAATACGTCGTCACTTTGTTAACACCGCTAACTGATTTGTGTCGCCTCAACCCACACACGTGGCTGGCAGCATCTTCAGAGCTTTCTCGTATCCATCGCCTCGGCCTTGGCCTTCACCTACCCTGTAATTCG
>NW_024704980.1:0-62748 GCF_018977255.1 Callorhinchus milii
CACCCCCCCCCTCTTTATTGCCTATTAGGCCAAACACACATGGCACTTACTTGCACCTGACCTAATGTATTTCTGGACCTCTTGCTCCCGCATATTTGCACTGTCTCTATCAATTCGTGTGTGTTCATGTCACTATTTAACTAAAACATACAGATTAGTTGCCAAATCTTTTCTGGAGCCTCTTGCTCTCATTATATTTGCACTTTTTTCAATGTTTTTCTTCTATGACCGTTAAATACCTCCTGTGTTGTTGTTTGCAATTGTTTGCTGCTGTGCTCATGCAGCACCACGAATCTCCCGTGTAAATAGCCGGACAACTAGCTAAACGGGACTATCATTCCTGCAGCATATAAAATTAATTGTATGAAACTATCGGTTATGACTTTGTCGTTAATATATTCGCAATACTCTATATGTACGCTCTCAAGCCCTTTATTTGTCCAACGAATGTTGTTTGTATAAGTAGCTTCTCGCGTTGCTGTAAATAGCTTTGGGGACAGTACATCTCCTTCTTGCTCTCTTTCTGTGTTTTTAATCTTTTTATGTATTGATTAAACATCCAATTGCAATCTCGGTGTTGCTGTTCCATCTCTATAAATAGTTTTGATAATTTTTATATGTAATCAGGTGACCATCTTGCCTGTAAAACAGGTGACAATTGCCTAATTCTTCTTGGTTCTTTCGGTAAAGTCACGTAGAATGGTCTGTCTTCTCGACAGACCTGTTCTCCACCTGAGGACGGCTGCTTGTGTTGTGGCCGAAACGTCGTGATAATTATTTGTTTTATTTTTATTATTTTATTATTTCCATTCTACGTGACTTTACCGAAAGAACCAAGAAGATGAATCCCTGCAGTCACGAAAGCTTTAAATCGAAATCTGACTAATTGGCATTATGTTGTTGCCAACAGCTGCTCTTTCCAGTGAACAACACCAAAACAATACAGTAACAGGGCTGGTGTACACTCACCATGCTCTTAAGACCTCGACATGGATCTTTTTGCCTGAAAAATCTATCTGAATAGAACTACACCTTTGCGCATTGGGTTATGAATGCATGACTGAGTAAGTAAACAATAGTACGTGTATATTTGTTATCAATTAGTAAACGACTGACACAAAATGAGCGGGCAGCACTAAAGTTCAGTTCGGCAATTGTCAAGCGAGTCCAGTGAATATTGCGCCCTTTGAAAACGGAGAGGACGTTGGGTAAGTGGGCTAGTTGGAATTGGGATATGAGCGTGCGCTCTGGCATACAGATACGTTAGCAGTGCAGAGGATGAAGTCAACCGGAGCCACTGCAGTGATACGGTCAGCACAAGTTCATGAAGAAGCCGCCTTGTGTGAAGGTGGAGTCCTCCGCACGCTTAATGAGTTTGACACCGCTGACGTTCAGCCCCGTTAAAGGGAAGAAAGCAGCGATTTAATAATGAACGATTTTCTCATGGGCAGGCTGCGTCAAGATTCTCCACCGTGTCTTTGAACTTCAGAAGAACACTGATTTAAGTGAAAAATCCCTTTTCCAATGGAAAAGGCATCTGAGGGGAAAGTGAGCAAAATCAAAAGTGAGAGGGATTCCAAGAAGAATTGCATGCTGCACGACAAACGAGGGGATTGTGAGCATTGCTGTTATCCTTGGCAGCAAAAACAGAAAATTGGCAGTGCCTATAATAAAATGTTTAAAGGGATGTTGAATGCATTGTGGACTTTTTTTTCCATAGCCATCTTCCATTCTACAGAAAGAAAATACAATAAGATCTTCAAAGCGTGCCGGTATTAATCATAATAAATTGAGGATTGTTTTTTTGCTGGGAAATCTCACGAATTTTCTAAACTACAAACGGCAAGTAAATTCGCAATATACAATTCCAATATGATTATGCGCATTAAGTTGTGATATGCAATGCACTGGCAGCCACCATAGGAATGTGGAAATGTCCCCCACAATTGCAGATGAGCACTGCACCATACCCATTTGAGTAAGCAGACTCTGGGTAAACAAAACCGTATCTTTGCACACTAAGAGTACAGGGGCTTATTCTATATAAGCGATACTTTTTTCCCCTCTCAACCTCAATGTGTAAAATGTGCTTAAATATAGTACAGTACGTATACAATAAAATCTGAATGTACTGTGCTAATAAGAGATTGCATCGGTCATGTCTACAGAAAACATGACCGTTTCAGAGATGATAAAACACCTATTAGCATTCGCTGCACGTAGGCCAATGTATAGCCTCCTGGAGAACTGGAATGGAAAATACAACCATCCTCCATGCCATATATCTTACCTACTATTAAAGACGGTTTTATTAAAACTGGTGAACAGCACAGGCTTCCACAGAGAAAAAAATGGGCCAATGACCAAAACAATACAAGGCTTGTGATTTTTTTGTATATATTTATTTAAAATTTATTTAAAATTTATTTGCTCCCCCCCCCACCACAAATTTATATTACGATTGGCATCATGTCACAGTGAGAGAAATTCCATTTGAGATTCTCAGTGGGCAATGCATCATCATGTATCAGACAACAACCCTGAAGGTGAGATAACAGCGCTAATTTTGAAGTCCCTTCGAAAAGCCTCTTATACACACTAGATGGTACACGTTCACATATGCCCTTCACAAAGTGTTCTTCAAATGGCAGTCAATCTAAGGATTTAATCCTCAGAACTGTGATATGCCAACTGAAGTGACAAACCAAATTTGAAATAATGGGTTTTTTTCGTGCTGTCATTGATGACACCATTACCTTAGCACACATGAGAACCAAGTTTAACCATGGGTGGCTGCCCGGTTTCAAACCCAGCATCTCCGTAATGCTGGCTCATCATTCGAGCACGGCATTAGTCGCCCCAAACTATCTGGCCACTTCGACCAGTTGCCATTTAAAAAGTTTGGAAACATATTTTGTTCATTATTATGGCCATTAAGGCAGCACACATATGTACATAAACATTCGGCAACTATGGTGCAGTGTTAATCAGCACTGCCTTACAAACCCAACAACCTGAGCTTGATTCCCACCATCGCTAATATCAGTGGCGAGTGCTTTTGGCCTGTGCCACCTCTCCCCAAACATTTACAAACACAAATATTCCCCATATAGCCTTTGATTTCGAAAAGTGTATTGGTTTAGCCATGTTTGTGTATTGTAGTACAGAGTTAGACTGATGGCCTTAATCTAAGTTGTCTTATGGTTGTTGTTGTTGTTTGACTTGCATCCCACTGGGATTTTTGCACACAGCGTTGGTGTACGGTGTTTTTTTCTGCAATATTTTGGTGTCTTTTCTTGGATTTTCTGTTTGCACTTAGTCACATATTCACTTTAAGATGTTTTTTTGTTCATGTTTTTGTTTTTTGTTTGTTGCGGTTGCACCCGATTCAAGAGCCGAATGGCTCACAGAGCTATACCTAATAAATGAACTTGAACTTGAACATACTTTTGGGGCAATTGCTGTGAGCGAGCACCTATGAAGGCCGGCCGGTAAGGCACATGAGGGGGTGGGTAGCCAGCACCACGCCCGGCCACCTTTGTCTCCCCAGTGGCAATGTTTATACATCGCACCAGGTACTCAATTGAGGCTGAGTCGACGAGGGAAGGCCAGCGCTGTTTCAGGCCATCGTCACTGGTGTTGGCCATGAGCGGGAATCGAACTCATGTCGCCGGGTCCGTAGGGCAGCGCGCTAACTCACTGCACTACCAGACATATACACACATACATGAGCACGTACAATGATATAAGCACATAGATGCAGACTATTAATGAACGGGGTACAGCATCTATGTTCCTATACTCAAAGCTGCCATTCCCTTGGACCCTAATATCACGATCGTCCTCTGCTCTCGAGTGCCTTGGATACACAGCACGGATGCATATGTACGTGCTTATTTGCAAAGTAAAAGGCAAAACCCTTTGTTCTCGCCTCGGCTGGCACCAGGAGGCGCCTGTCATTGCCCATTGACTGATAGTGGAAAAGCTGGAGGCACACTGAAGGTATTGTAAAAAGCTCACACAGGACACATATGCGCACCTACATCTATACCCATATGTAGGTGCGTGTGTATATATATAGGTGTATATACCCAAATAAATAAGAGATGAGATGTTGGATTGTTTTGTTCTGAGTATTGCATCCCAGGCAAAAACTGGAAAACTAAAGGAATGTAATTATACTGCACGGTTGTGGTAACATTCATGGCGGTAATGGTCCATAATGGCTCTATATCCTCAATGTAGTATTTAAAGAATGATTACAACCTTTTGTAATCTTGTTTTAGGACATTCTGGTACACAGATGGGATGGCTTATATGCCACAACGGAATCGTTACAGCAGGAGTAGCAATTCCCACCTACGGGTTTTGTCAGAGAATTATACAATGTGTGTTTCTCTCAAATGTTCCCTTAAATCAGTCAAGAGCTGACAAAGTGAGAGGAGAGTGTTTGTTTGCCAGCTAAGTCTCGTTCTAACTGCCAACAAACGGAGGGCAATTGGTGAGCGGTGAACCAAACAAGAAGTGGCTTACAGCGGTGTGCGAGGGTTTTTTTATTTTACAAGTTTCAAAACATACACTGCACCATTGCTGTCAAATAACACAAATAACATTTCTTTGTTACTGGTTCATTATAAAAGTTTGGCTTGAGATGCTGTTGTTAACATACCCAGAGGGAGTCGCAACATGCAATCCGTCTTTGAATGCCTCAGGGAAGGTCGCGGTGTTTGGCCAAATTTTTTTAAAATGAAATTCTGCCACACTGCAATTAAGGTCTAGTCCAGAAGCCTAATATGCTGTAAGGAAGAAGTGAGGCATTGATTTCCTTTCACACGGTATGGCTAAAGCAATGCTGACCCCAGCTGATGAGCTTTGTAATAGCAGCTTCCATCATGTCTTGCAAAATGTTGGAGACCTTTGAACCGTATCTTCTAAATTGGAGAAAATGGAAGCCCTGTCAATAAAAAGGCTCCAGGATACATAATTACAGAGCTTTATGAGCAAAATTGCCATATCATCCTAAATCACCTTTTTTCCAATTGTATGTGCCACACAAGAGGCAAGATCACAACTGGTTTTGATATTTAACATTTAATGAGAGAAAATGATATGTCCTGACTACAAATACTAAAATGGACTGCAAGTGTAATGGTACAGCACCCGGTTGCTACTGTTATATGAAAAAGTTTATAAGTGAGCGAGCAGTTTGATTGCGTGATTTAATCATTTAATGTGCAGCATTAAAAGCAGTGCCCTGGGTGTGTGCACCTACACGGATGGCACAGAGCCACATCTCAAAAGATTTATAATAATCTCCCATCCAATTGATTGGCCCTTTGAAATGTTCACGGAGCAGAGGCAATCTCTGCGTACTCCCAACACCATCACGTTACTCCCTACAGATCTACAAATCCACACGTGCGCAAACATTTAATTAGAAATGTTCTAATACAAAGCGCTGATTGTGAATTTTAGCCACAGCCAGTATATTTTGACAAGATTTCCCCTGGTGTTCTGATCTGTTAATTTCTTTTTTTTTATCCTGTGTAGATGGAATTCCTATCGATCAGTTGCACCGACTAATTCATAATCTAGGAATTAAATATTTATTTCTGTGCTGAGCTCAGCGAACATTCCGTGCCATACTGGTAAACAGCTGATAAATAACTGCGCTCTAAATTGAAGAAACACTATAAGAGGCGATTTGATGATGGCTAGGGAAATGGAAAATCTGACAGCAGTAACGGTGCTTTTCTGCCTTAAAAAAATTGCCCAAGCGCAATTTTGGTGGAAAGAGAACAATGTGTTATTTTGAGTTAACTACACTGTGTCTCAAGCAGAGCAATGTCCCATTTCTTATTCTCTATCAAATACCGATTTCTCTTTGTTCGCTGCCAGTCAGCCCTGACATGTTTTATTAATGAACTGAAAGAGCATTATCTACAGGCTGTGCTCTGAACACAAACATACCAATGATAAGACAGACGCATTTAAAAACATGGAGTCTTTATTTTACAAGAGTAATTTTTTTTATCTCTGACAAGGCTGTAACGCAAAAATTAAGCTTCATTAACTAAGAACGTGAAGCTCCAATGACACATTTAAACTGAGAGAATTTTGGCTCCGAGGACCAGCAACTGGTTTTCTTACAAAAATTCCCAGCTGTGGCTAATATCAGTGGAGAATGTCAAAACCCATTCAGAGCCTCTCTTAGTGTCCAGAGTTCCAAGCCTCTCTCGTTAGCTGAATGGAATGTACTGACTCATGAGAGGAATAATGGTTGTTGTTTAACACACAGGAGAGATGTGATTATTGGTGTTTGATAACTAAATGGGGCCTCAACATGTATTGCACGTGCATGGGTGAGGTCAAAAACACTTAGAAAATGTCTTGAAGGCATTTCATGCACAAAACATATATACTATATATATTCAGCTGTCAGACAAGATATACTGTGATGGCACAATGGGTTTTTGTCCTTCTTACACCTTGCATGGCTTTACAATGTGTGCCTGTTGAAAAAAAAAATATTTGCAGCATGATCCCATATCTAGAAAGGCTTACGTTTGATCATCTTTGCTCGTCACCTTCATACTTCATCAAAAAGCACTGAACATAGATATCGTTACATTTTGACTTAAAACTTTCATGACTGCAGGAATTCATATTCTCTGGTTCTTTCGGTAAAGTCACGTAGATAGAAATTTAAATTAAATAAAAAATAAAGGTAAAATTACAAATAAAAGCAAAAAACCCACGACGTTTCGATCAGAACACAAGCGGTCTTCATAAGGCGGAGACAAAAGAGGGGGCAAGCCTCCAAATGCAATTGCTTATAAGGGCTTCCAAAGTTAATTTTATTTTCTATCTACGTGACTTTACCGAAAGAACCAAAGAATATATATTTGTATCCCTAAGTAGCATATACTGAATGACAAAAACTCTTTCACTTGTTTTAAAATAACAATTTAAGATTTTGAGATGCGTGTTATTTATGTGCTCAAAGATATAGTGTAAAGCTATACAAAGTGTTTACAGAATATTGTGAATTCAGTAAGGCCAATATCCTAACCATGACTCATCTCGGTTGGTACATGTGTAATAATCCTTCGGAGACGGCTTCGGAATCGGTCCTCTTTATTTTTACCTCCACGATACACTTAATTCACTCACGCTCCGTTGTTGGCAGACAACAGAGAGCGGGCAGACTTCACACCAGCTCCCACCGCGCACGTGGCACCCGGAGCCCCCGTACGCGCGTGGCTCTCGCCCTGTTCGTTTCCCAGTCTGCCCCGATCATTCTCTCTCACTCTTTTAATCCCTTCGTCACGTGGTCCCCCAGCCAATCCTCCATGGACAGCCTCGACCGTTCTCGATGGTTCCCTGTCACTCCCGGGACCACGCCTCTCATCCGGATCCCCATTAGCTGGGGCCCCGAATGGCTGGGCCAATCACTCCTGATGACATGCCGTGATCACGCCGGGCCACGCTCCCTATCTCAACCCTTATTGGCTACAAAGCAGGACCGGCAAGCCAATCCCCACGTGAACCCTCTATGGCTGTTATTACATCACCCCCCCCCCCCCCCCCGGTGAATAGCCGTCTCGGCTGGGAAAGGGTGATGAACCAATTCCGAAACATCTTATTAGGGCACCAAGGTGCGTTTAACAATACGAGGGTGAACCGGCGTCCCCGCGCCTAACAACATTTAAAACAGTCACCCATACAAAAATCACGACATACATTAGGGCGCCCCTGCAGCGCAGTAACGACAGGGAATTTAGCGAAACGATCAAACGTTAACGAAACGGAAGAGATTTCGACCGCGTACGCGACGCGGGACCCTCTCCGCTCCCAGCGCATGGTCGCTTTGCTTCCGGATGGACAGGAGGTGGTAGGCTCGAAGAAGAAGTAGGTTGTTGGTGCTTGGTCACGTCCAGGGCAGGCCCCGTTGGAGGGGGGGCGGCTGGGGCTTCCTCAGCCCTCAGAACCTGTTCATCTGTAGGAGGCACAACACAGTCCCCCTTGGGATCAACGGGTGTGGCAATCGGCGTAGTCGGCTCGGCAGAACCCGGCAGGTCAGCTAGTGGGGATGAAGGACCGACACGCGCGTCAACATAGGGTTTAAGTCGCGAGGAATGAACATACCACCGCCGTTTTCCGTACTGAACGCGGATACTTGCGAGTTCCGAACATCTACCAGCGTCACAGGCCCCCGCCACGGCCTGTGCAGTTTAGGGGATGTGCCCGCCGGTACCTGGGGGCAGTGGAGCCACGCCAGGTCTCCCACTGACCAAGGCATGCGAGTATGCGATCGACGCGCATACCGTTCGTTCCTTGCCTGGGCACGGGCCGTCGCACACCGGGCAGCCTCTCGCGCCTCCGTTACTCGTTCAAGCGAGTCACGCACGTGGTCAGGCAAGGAGCGGGACGGTTGTTTACTCGGCTTACCCAGTTGCACATCGATGGGTGGAACATTTTCACGGCCATACATAAAAAAAATGGTGAGTATCCCGTGGACGTGTGTGGAACCATGCGGTATGCCGCTAAGACGCCTGGTATGTGCAAGTCCCAATCGGTTTGCTTTTCACTGACCGTGTGACAAAGCATAGCCGAGAGGGTACGGTTGAATCGTTCCACCATACCATCTGTTTGTGGATGGTATGGAGAAGTGCGAATTTTCTTTGTACCCAGCGCGTCACAAACTTCCTTAAGCAATTTAGAAGAGAAATTCCGCCCTTGATCTGTGAGCAGCCTCTCAGGTGCCCCCTTGTCCATGACATACCCGTTCAAGAAAGCGTCGGTAATGGACGCTGCCGTTTGGTCGGGCAGAGGCCAGGCCATCGGCCATCGAGAAAAATATTCCACCCCGACCAGAAGGTATTTATTGCCCCTAGCCGACGGGGGAAACGGGCCCAGAATCGAGAGCAACCAATTCGTTGATACGGGACACCTTAATGGAACGTAACGGTGGTACATAGTGGTTCCGAGGCGGCTTCCTCTTCGCACAATCATGGCATGAGCGGACAAAGTCATTGACGTCTGCCGTCATACCGGCCCAAAAAAAATCCTTTTGCATCGCGGCCAAAGTCTTTTGGACGCCGAGGTGCATCAACTTATCAGCGTGCAGAGCACGGAGCAGGTCGTAGCGAAGCGAAGTAGGCACCACCAAGCGTGGTCGGTCAGACAACCCGTCGGTACACATTAACAATCCCGACTTGCCTCGGAACATCTGCCACTTCCAGCCCGCCAATTGAGATTTCTGTTTCCCTATCAATTTCCGTAGCGGAGACAGCGAGGCATCGGCCTCCTGCTCACGTAACCAGACCGCGTGCGGCAGCCGTAAGGTATCATCGGTGTCCACCGACACCTGCTGGTCGTCCTCCTCCGCTTCGCCCCTGCGTCGTCCTCATGCGTGCCCGTCAGGCAAGTGCACGGAGGAACGGGCGGCAGCCTTGAGAGCGCGTCAGCGTTCGCGTGACGGGCCCCCTTTCGGTATGTAATATCGAAGGAAAATTCCTGTAACGATTCCAACCACCGAGCCAATTGGCCTGACGGTTGATCCAATTTCAAGGAGTATTGCAAAGCCGCATGATCAGTGCGAACTAGGAATTTCCGTCCATACAGGTACGGCCGGTACAATCGAACAAAATGGACAATTGCCAAAAGTTCTCGTCTTGTCACGCAATAGCGTGTTTCCGCAGGGGATAAAACCCTGCTGCCGTACGCCACCACTCGCTCAACCCCGTCCTTACGTTGCGACAAAACGGCCCCAATGCCGATATCACTAGCATCCGTATCAAGGATGAACGGCTGTGAGAAATCTGGGTAATCTAGCATAGGCGCCGTGGCGAGGTGGTCCCGAAGTGCCACAAAAGAACTTTCCTCCTCCGCTCCCCATTTAAACCTTTGATTTTTGCCAGTCAGAACGTGTAATGGTTTTGCCAACGTCGCAAAGTTCTTAACGAAGCGGCGATAATAGGAAGCGAATCCAATAAACCGCCGAACATCACCCACCGAAGTGGGTGTGGGCCACTCTCGTACACATTTGGTTTTCAGAGGGTCAGTGGATACGCCGTCTGAACTGACAATATGACCCAAGTAACGGACGGAGTGTTGCAGAAGGTGGCATTTTTAGGTTTAAACTTAAGGTCAGCCGCGCGCATTCTTTGAAAAACCGTCTCTAGGCGTTGGAGGTGTTCCTCGAACGTGCGGCTGAAGACAATTATATCGTCTAGATATATGAGGCACGTTTCCCACTGTAGTCCAGCCAACACCAATTCCATGAGCCGCTGAAACGTCGCCGGCGCCGCATTCAAGCCCATAGGCAACCGATTAAATTCAAAGAGACCTTGCGGCGTGCGGAATGCCGTTTTGGCCTTCGACTCATCAGCGAGGGGAAGCTGCCAGAAGCCCGAGGACAGGTCAAGGGTGGAAAAGAATTTAGCACCCGATAAAGCATCCAATGAATCATCCATCCTCGGTAAGGGGTACGCATCCGCCACCGAAATTTTGTTCAACCGGCGGAAATCAACGCAAAATCTCGTACCACCATCCTTTTTCTTAACCAGAACGACGGGCGCGGCCCAAGGGCTGTTGGACGGCGAAATAATATCCGCCGCCAGCAATTCATCTACCGCTCCGGCACGTGTTCCCTTTCCGCCGGGCTCATGCGATGAGGGTGCATACAGATGGGAGGTGCCGCACCGGTGTCAATATGGTGCGACAAAAGCGACGTGCGGCCGAGGTCCAAATCATTTTGCTGAAAACATCAGCGTACCGTAGCAATAATGAACGCAGGGCTTCCTTTGTTCATTCGACAAGGAAGAATTCTCTCCGCATAAATCTGCGATCCAGCGTTCTTGTGAACGATCGTGCGGGGGCCCACCAGCGGGCATCCGAGCGCGCGGCGTTCGTCGCAAGAGGCGAAATCGGTAGTGGCGTGAGCCAGCACCGATCCCTCCGGAACAATAACGCGGTCAGGTCCCCCATTTAACACCTGTATGAAAGGTGCTTGACCTGGTCGCACGATCGTTTGTGCCGCCGCCAAAGAAAAGGATTTAGATACCGAATTAGATGGGGATAGCAGCACGCCCTTCGCATCCCTTCCCATTCGAAGGGGTTTTCGATAACGCAGCGAATTAGCATCTGTGCTCCCGACGGAACCTCCACCGTAGCAGCAACAACGGCAGTAACTGCGTTACCTGTAGGCGCGTTGGCCAACAGGGAAGGCAGGAACGCCATTCTACGACCCCCCGGCATTTCCAAACAGTCCTGGTCGACCCGTATTCTCAGCGGCATCCGGCGCAGGAAATCAGTACCGAGTAAGCATGGAACAGCTAGCGAGCGAGAGATTAACACAGGTCCTGCGGCGGTAATATTTCCGATAGCGATGCTCACATCTACCTGCCACAGATACCCATGCTTCCCCATTGCGGCGACACACGCATCATTAACCCTGCGTATCCGCGACGTAGGAATGGACAACAATGGAAAATAACATCTGAAATGATGGTGGCGACGCGCCAGTGTCCACCAAGATACGGACGTCAACGCCGTCGATGGTACCCGTACCGTCGACGAGCCCGACGCCGCAGCCACAACCCTGCGAGCCAATTTTTTCCACTGTGTAGCAGAGCGCGTAAATGTAGCAGGAGAAGTAAAATTATCCTCAGGAGTGTAAGAATGAGTGCGAGTGGATGAGTGATGTGACAAGACCTGCCGGGTGTCCGATTTGTGCCGACTCGCCCGAGGTTGTTGCAGCTCCGCAGCAGGTGGAGGAGATGGAGGTCCCCTTGGCGGAAGAGGCGACAGCAGAGGTCGGCAGCGGCAGTCACGGGCGAAATGGCCCCGTCTGCCGCACTTGAAGCACGCGGCCGACGTCGGCCGGCGGTCGGACGACCCGGCCCTTGCGCGTGGACGGCCCGTGTAGTCGCCACGCTGGTCGCGCAGCCGCCGTCCCGGAATCCTATGCGGAACAGCAGCAGCCAGCATGTCGTCGTCGCCCGAGTCGTCGGAGCAGTGGACCACCAGTCGTGGAGACCACCCCAAAGCGGCCCGTCGATTTCTGGTTTCCCCGTCCACGCCGCCATCTGGTCCCAACGCTTAATGTTAAATTTAGCGTCCAGGCAGCGCGCCACCCATCGCGATGTAAGCGGTTCGTGGCCGCACACTGGTAGCGAAATGTTGAGCTCCTGAGCCAACTCCAGCATACGGGAAAGGATGAGAGGATCCAAATGGTCGGCCGTCGCGTCGGGGTAGGCAGCCATGGCCAGCGCCATCAACGCCCCCGATAAGCCAACGGCGATTCCTCCGATGCTCGGCGACGCGACATAAATTTTCTGGTGGCTGACGTCGGTGGGTCATAAAATTCCGCCATCTCTGCGAACGCGTCCCGCAGTGTCTTCTTCTTGGACGCCGGGATGGAGCGGAAGACCCCCAGAGAAACATCGTCAAGCAGTGTAGGTAGCGCTCCCAGCGCTTCATCCTCCGTCCAGTTGACGGATCTAAAAGCTGACTCGAAGCGCCACGTGAAAGCACTCCAATCGCCCCGGCGATAAATTCTTTAATTTGTGGAAGGCGATGTCCGCGGTGGCAAGCGCGCGCCGCGGGCGTCTCCGACTGCCGTTCCCGCTCTCCACCCGTTGCAGGCAAAATGGCGTTCGGCGGCCGCGTGGCGGTAGGCGCGCTCAAAATGGCGCCCGACGGCTCCGGCGCAGCCGCCCCACCCAAAATGACGGCGTCCTCCCGCGTGGCAGGAGGAATGGCGGACGCAGATTCCTTTGCAGGACCCCTTCCCGCGGCGTCCAGCTGATCGGCGATCTGGCGACCCGCGGCTGGTGAGGACGCCACCGCGGTCACCAGGCTAAGCAGAATGGCGCGTAATGACTCAATCTGCTCCGCCATCAGCCGCCACTCGTCTTTTGTTCCTGCGGTGGTCGCATCTTCCCCCGGTCGACGCTGAGAGGCGTCGAGGAGAATATTATCAGCAGGCGGCATAGGGGCTGTAGCTCCCAACAGCTCATCTTCATCCGTCTCGACCTCTTCCTCCGATAGAGGCACGGGCAGGTTCTTTTTTCTGGGTGCTTGGACATCTTGACGATCGTCCAAACAGTCGCAGAAGCACTTCTGACTCCAATGTAATAATCCTTCGGAGACGGCTTCGGAATCGGTCCTTTTATTTTACCTCCACGATACACTTATTTCACTCACGCTCCGTTGTTGGCAGACAACAGAGAGCGGGCAGACTTCACACCAGCTCCCACCGCGCACGTGGCACCCAGAGCCCCCGTACGCGCGTGGCTCTCGCCCTGTTCGTTTCCCAGTCTGCCCCGATCACTCTCTCACTCTCTTTTAATCCCTTCGTCACGTGGTCCCCCAGCCAATCCTCCATGGATAGCCTGACCGTTCTCGATGGTTCCCTGTCACTCCCGGGACCACACCTCTCATCCGGATCCCCATTAGCTGGGGCCCCGAATGGCTGGGCCAATCACTCCTGATGACATGCCGTGATCACGCCGGGCCCACGCTCCCTATCTCAACCCTTATTGGCTACAAAGCAGGACCGGCAAGCCAATCCCCACGTGAACCCTCTATGGCTGTTATTACACATGCACAGCCCTGCAGGTGCTCGCTCAATCCACCGCTGGTGGAAGGGCCTCCACGAGAGCGAGCGGAAGAAAGCCCCCTCTGGTGGGATATATGGCCCACTCTTCCACGCTTGGCCAGATGTCTTGGAAGAGGTGGCAGTACCCACAATTTACCCCACCTGGTGTTAGGCTAACTGTTTGTACCCATTTATACTGCTTGGTGGACAGAGGTCAGGGCATTTAAGAAAAGTGCCCAATGTTTCAGCTGCCCTGCCGGAAGATTGAATCGAACCGGCGACCTCTGCTATGCAAGTCCAGTTTGCCAACCCCGACACTGTGGCACATCATCACATGACCCTTAACTTTATTTGGAAAAAATTGAAAGGAGAGAAGTACAAGACATACATTATATAATTTTTTACTGTTGACTATTTTTTATTTTACCAGGTAAGGCCCACTGAGCTATATAGCTCTTTTTCAGAAGCAACGTGGCCACAAATGATAGCTCAACGAAGTCGCTTATCAAATGGAAATGTATAGCAGCCAAATACTTAAGTGCATATGTTTTAAATGTGGAGGGAAAACCCAGAGGAGGACCAAGAGAAAAATCCACGAGACCACAGGGACATGCCAACTCCAAATATACAAGCGTCAGGGTCGAGATCGAACCCACAACCTCCTGTATATCAGACGAGGTAGTTAACATCTAGCCATAATACAAAGATCGCAGGTGTAAAGGGTGACTTAAATTATACATGAATTTAGGATTATATTCAAAAGATGAGACGAGCCATGCACACCCTCAGTGCTCTGGTAACTGAACAGCAGGCTCGGTCTCGCTATGCGTTGCACCACTATCCGAGATGAACTTCGCCTTCATAACAGAGCCACGATGAACGTCAAAATCCCAATGCGATTCATTGAACGAAGTAAAGCTGGTGGATAATCAGAACATTAACATTTGCAATATTATTAAAATGAATGAATGCAGCATAATATTCTGGTTAAATAGCATCAAACTCAATAAAAGGTCCTGGATGGACCACGGACCTACCGTATATTAACACTGAATAGCTATATTATTGGTTCTTTCGGTAAAGTCACGTAGAAGGGACTTTACCGAAAGAACCAAGACTATGAATCCCTACAGTCACGAAAGCTTTAAATCGAAACTGAATAGCTATTCAACAAGACAAGCCATTCTGTTACATTGGGTCACTTCAAGTAATCACCATAGTGCAGTCTAAATGTACAACATATAACAATGACCATGGATGAGATGTTTCATTATTCTTGCTCTGAAGAGCACATTAAAGTTAACATGGGCACAGATCTGGCTTGACTCATCTAGCCACAACTGACATCAACAATATGGGTGGCAGGCTTTACTGTTAAATGTCTCAGATTTATCGTAACAAAATTCACAGTATTATATAAAGACTTTCACACCTTTACGACATTCACAACCTTATTACAGCATTCTCAGCATTATAACAAAACAAACAACACTTACAGACAATGGTTATTAAAGTATTTCCACCAGCAGATGCACCTGTCTAGGCTGAGCCGCTACATTTGCCTTCATTTTCATTTCTAATGGCTATCCATTAGACATTTTCATGTACAATGGTCCCCTTGGACCTCGTGGCTTTAAGGACCTTTAACCCGGAACTTCCGGGTCACGTGACCAAAGTCAGCACCCTCTAACTGCCATGGATAAAAACACTCATCCATGCCCTGTCCCAATGCCACCTGTACCCATTTGCTCTTTCGCCTTCTGCGTCATTGTCCCTGTTATCTGCAAATTCTCCAACACTTTCACGATCAATCGCCCATGTGACTGTGACCAAGAGAAGTGCTACAAAAACTAATATTGTGATAACCCTTGTCCACAATATTAACTTACAATTTTGACATGTTCATGTCACCAATTAAGGACACATTCTGCTTTGATAATTAACCTTATTTATGAGCACTTTTATTACCGTTCATTCTCTGAATTGTATTCCATGAGAGCAAATCTGTAAAATAAGCAATTTTATTGCTTGTGCTTTCATTAATTGCTGGAGATTTGTTGATTAATGAAAATCAATGCTGCATTATTACATGTCAACGTTAATACATTTTAATGATGCTCTTGTATCTGACAACCTCATAACCATGAGTACTATTCGCAATGCATATTTGCTAAGCCATCAAAATTGATCAAAAATGTCAAGACAAATACAAGTTGGCATTTAACACAAATAATGAAGCAATATAGTATACAAGTTAATGATTTTATCCATCAGACAACAGCCATGTCAGTGGGAGATACTCTACGGATATTTAATTCTCAAAATCATGACTCCCATAATTTATCCAAATTCAAGCCTGACATCAGAGATAGACGGTCAATGCATCGTGCACTTTAAGATGCGTTTGTGCGGTCGTCAAGAATGCTCTTCCTTCCAATATTAGGAAACCACTGGAGTGCTGCACTTTTTCAATATATTGAAAACTAATTGCTTTAGAATTGCGTTTTGTGTTTAGTTTGTTGTCATTCCCCGCACCTCCGATTAGCACGGTTAGCTACGTATAGTGCGAAAGAAGTTTAACATACATAAATCTGAACCAGTCCTGCCACACCTCCCAACTCACACCACGACACCAAACCCCTCTAGCCAAAGCACAGAAGTATAACCACACAGCGTGGAGAAGATTCATCCAGCAGTTTATCGACTGCTGGATTGAAAGTGCCATGAATAATTGCATTGTAATTATTTATCCAATGTAATTATTTGTCTAGATAGATAAAAAAAACAATGTTGCTTTTTAAAGGATAATGATGTAAAATGTCTGTGATGAATGCAAACAACTGTGGGAATAAAAGCAGGGTGGGAAGAATTAAGAATTAAATGATTACATTCTCAAATAGGCATTATTCCCGATATAGATGTACTACTTCCCTTCTTTTTTCTTGAGAGAAAATGACGAATGTGAACACATCTCTAACCTGCATCAGTTTGCCTAAAAAAACACAGCAGACACATGCTAACAGAAATTTCTATACCAGTCTACGTATGTTGCCATTGTGTATGATACATATGTTAAATGTTATTTTTTCAGCATTCTTCAAATGTTAAAAAGCCCCGTGTAATAATGGGCTATTTCAGGAAAGAGAGCAGTAGACATCCACCTGCAATACATGAAATGTGTTTAATGTGTTTAATTCCATTTTCTGCAGAAATCTGTTCTCAAACACATGTTTTAATTTGCTGTGAGGCACAGCCGCAGGTTCACCCTATTTGCCGGTTACACGTAACATCCAAAATATATCATTATCATCGATGTCACCTACAAAACACGTTTGAGAAGGGTAGCCAAACTAGGCTCTACGGTGCACTAGTGCTGGATTATTTGCACACGTATAGCATCATCATGATCTTGTGGTGCCACGACCACGAAGCAACTCCACAAGCGCCGCGTTTCCCTCCCAGCCCCTGCATTAAACACACACCTGCACGCAGCACACCCACATAGTGTCCTGGCAAAGGATTGCCTGGCACATCGGGATTTAATCCAAAGGGCCCCTAGAGGGAAAGTCCCACCGTTTCCTGGTTCCAGGAGGTTGGCCGACCCTCGCAGGGCAGGTTACATTGCTATGCCCCTAAAATTGGTTTCAAATTGTATGGGCGCAGAAAGAAAAGGTTCCCTGGGCCAACCGCAATGAGGTACAACTCGGGGGGGGGGGGGGGGAGAACGGAGGACGGAACCCTGAGCGAGAAGGGCGCAAGACAAAGGGACAATGGGTGGCCACCGCCGCCCACCGGTCACAGAGAAGGGGGGCGGCGGCAACCGCAGGTAAGCGCACGATTGGCCGCGCAGTACAATGCCACCCTGGGCTTTTGAAGTGAAGGGATTAGGCCACGGTAGAGACGGTGGAGAGGGACAACAGCGCGGGTAAGCGCATGATTGGCTGCGCGGTAAGACGTCACCCTGGGCCTTTGAAGTTTAGAGACTAAAAAGAGTAGCCCAGAACGATTTTAGGTCAGTTGTCTTCAACCTCGGGGCCATCAAGACCCACTGCCTGCCGTCCTGCTCCTCGAGCCGCTCGCAGCATCCATGTGATGCCAGCGAGTACTGCTTTCAGGCAGTGATAGGTGAGGTTTTCGCTCGTCCTTCTCCCTCTGACTCTCACAGCGTCTGTGCGACACTTGAGTACAGCTACGAGGTACGTGGTAGGACGTTTGAGTGACTGGGTTCGTAGGCATAAATTCTAGATTTGAAGCTTTCGTGACTGCAAGGATTCATATTCTTAGGTTTTTTCGGTAAAGTCACGTAGGTAAAACATTAAAATTAATAAAAGTAAAATAAAATAAAAATCACGACGTTTCGGAGGCAACAAAGCTTCCGTCTTCAGGTGGAACCGTCACAGCCACGACAGCTGTATCAAGTAAATGAGAGATTACAAGAGCTACCACTACGTATATATAATGGTTGGAGAGGGAAGGGGCAAGTAAGGCACACTTTTTATTAATATGGTAAGGTGAGGCTTAAGACTAAGAATAGACTGCATAACAAAAGGCTGAGCATTTGTTATGGAGAGGTACGGTTTGTGACTAAGCCTGGTCTACGTAACAATAGTGTGAAAAAAGAAAAAACTAAACATGGTAAAACAAGCCTGGCTGTCTATCAATAACCTGTAATAGTTGTCTGTCAAATAAGATGGACCAAATAAGTGTAGTTAAATATTTTTTTTGCATGGTTAATCATATCTTTCCAATGATTACTCAGTTTGTAACCATCATCACGGTTGAAATTATGTCTGTGTTTGTATATTTGTATGGCTTCGTCTACAAACCTTTGATGGTAGCCAGGAGGTTTGCAGAGCACCTTGGTCTCGGAAAAGACAATTTCATGAGAGCCCACAGAGTTGTAGCAATGATTGGCAACGGCCGAAGAATCAGTTCTGCCGTGTTTCAGATCTCACTTGTGCTCGCGGACACTATCAGAAACATGACGTTTCGTTTCTCCAATGTAGCAATCACCACAACTGCAACTCAATTTGTAGACTCCAGGACACTGTAAGTCAGGAAAGACATCCTTCACAAATGGAATCAGATCATGGATTTTATGCACTGTACTGAATCGGACTTGGATCTTATGTTTGTTTAGAATTTTGGAGATCTTTTTGGTTACGCCTGCTATGTATGGTAACGTGATAGTTTTGGTCGGAGTTTCATGTGGCTGTTTCTGTGTGGTGGGAGAAACAGCTTGGCGGATAGTGCGGTCAGAGTATCCGTTCATCCTGAGGGCCCGATGTACATGTCTTAATTCTCCGGCCAGGTGGTCTTGGTCAGAAATGCCATGGGCTCTGTGGTATAGCGTTTTGATGAGATAATTCTTTTGAGATGGGTGGTGGTGGGAATCCGGTTTCAAGTAGGAATCTGTGTGGGTGGCTTTCCTGTAGACAGAATGTCCAAGGATCCGTCAGGCCTCCTCTCAAACAGAATATCCAAGAATGGTAGTTTACCATCTTTCTCCACTTCCATGGTGTCTCTGATGGATGGGTGTCTAGAATTGATGTGGTCCAAGAAGTGGTTCAATGCTGGGAGGCCATGTGGCCAGATGACGAAAGTGTCATCCACATACCTCTTCCATAGAGACCATAGAGTCTGGGAGGTCTAGCCGCCGATGGCGGCTAGACCTCCCAGACTCTATGGTCTTCCCAAGATCCATAAAGAAGGCACCCCGCTATGACCCATCGTGTCGACGATAAACTCTCCTACGTACAAACTTGCCCGGTTTCTATCAGATACTCTGCTTCCCTTCACAGGCAAGACCTCTTCGGCAGTACTCAACTCAAACCAATTAGTCTCTATGGTTAAGGACATGGTACTATCTCCTGATGACATCCTCGTCAGTTTTGATGTAGTATCTCTGTTTACAAAAGTCCCAGTACCAGACACCATAACAATAATTGAGGACTTAGTCCAACATGGATTGAATTCTGATGTACCTGCGCTGGTGAGGCATTGCCTCACCAACACCTATTTTACCTGGAATGGCACCTTCTACAAACAGAATGAGGGTACCCCTATGGGCTCCCCCTTGTCACCAGTTATAGCCAACATGTTCATGGAAAAGTTTGAATCAAGACGCCATCCAGACATCCACCCTGCGTCCTTCCCTGTGGAAGAGGTATGTGGATGACACTTTCGTCATCTGGCCACATGGCCTCCCAGCATTGAACCACTTCTTGGACCACGTAAATTCTAGACACCCATCCATCAGATTCACCATGGAAGTGGAGAAAAATGGTAAACTACCATTCTTGGATATTCTGTTTGAGAGGAGGCCTGACGGATCCTTGGGACATTCTGTCTACAGGAAAGCCACCCACACAGATTCCTACTTGAAACCGGATTCCCACCACCACCCATCTCAAAAGAATTCTCTCATCAAAACGCTATACCACAGAGCCCATGGCATTTCTGACCAACACCACCTGGCCAGTGAATTAAGACATGTACATCGGGCCCTCAGGATGAACGGATACTCTGACCGCACTATCCGCCAAGCTGTTTCTCCCACCACACAGAAACAGCCACATGAAACTCCGACCAAAACTATCACGTTACCATACATAGCAGGGGTGACCAAAAAGATCTCCAAAATTCTAAACAAACATAAGATCCAAGTCCGATTCAGTACAGTGCATAAAATCCGTGATCTGATTCCATCTGTGAAGGATGTCGTTCCTGACTTACAGTATCCTGGAGTCTATAAATTGAGTTGCGGTTGTGGTGATTGCTACATTGGAGAAACGGAACGTCATGTTTCTGATCGTGTCCACGAGCACAAGTCAGATCTGAAACACGGCAGAACTGATTCTTCAGCCGTTGCCGATCATTGCTACAACTCTGTGGGCTCTCATGAAATTGTCTTTTCCGAGACCAAGGTGCTCTGCAAACCTCCTGGCTACCATCAAAGGTTTGTACACGAAGCCATACAAATATACAAACACAGACAATTTCAACCGTGATGATGGTTACAAACTGAGTAATCATTGGAAAGATGTGATTAACCATGCAAAAAAGATTTAACTACACTTATTTGGTCCATCTTATTTGACAGACAACTATTACAGGTTATTGATAGACAGCCAGGCTTGTTTTACCATGTATAGTTGTTTTCTTTTTTCACACTATTGTTATGTAGGCCAGGCTTAGTCACAAACCATACCTCTCCATAACAAAGGCTCAGCCTTTTGTTATGCAGTCTATTCTTAGTCTTAAGCCTCACCTTACCATATTAATACAAAGTGTGCCTTACTTGGCCCTTCCCCTCTCCAACCATTATATATACGGAGTGGTAGCTCTTGTAATCTCTCATTTACTTGATACAGCTGTCGTGGCTGTGACGGTTCCACCTGAAGACGGAAGCTTGTGTTGCCTCCGAAACGTCGTGATTTTTATTTTATTTTACTTTTATTAATTTTAATGTTTTACCTACGTGACTTTACCGGAAAAAAAAATAAGAATATGAATTAGTAGGCATAGTTAGGTTAACCTCTTCTCGCAAAATATTCCCCCTCCAGGTAGAGTGTATTTGCGCCATTAATAAACTTTAGTACAGAGTATTGGTGCATTGTGATTTCTGTGTGTGTGGGTAGAACCTTGGCATGGTGTCTGCGATTTGTGTGTGGTGCGATTGCGCGGGGAGACTTATGCAAAGCGCATGCCCGGGATACACTGCTGGGATCATTGATGACCTAGACACCGAGAAAGTGCAGCAGCATCTGATGAGCACCGCGTGGTGGCAGTCAGATGCGAATTGCCCGTATCCTCCACTTAACACCCTTGTGGAGCGCACGCAGGTGGGAAAGATTTGCTCATAAGCGCGCAGTTTTGATGGCTGGGACGGGAGCGCGCCATCGCAAGCCTCCTTCCAGGGGAGGAGGAGGAGCTCGCTAGGACGGTGAGGGGGAGGGGGCGAGGGAGCCTCCGGGACCCCGTGAAACAACCCCGGGATGGGTAGCAGGGATACAGACTGGCATAGGGGATATAGCCGGCCATGTAACCCAAGTAAGCGAGCAGGTGACCCAAGTACGCGGGGAGGTGACCCGAGTTACACGGAAATATGACCAAGCTCTAGTCTACAGTGGAGACAGTCCAGTCCGAGGTGGGAGGACTACGCTCCACAGTAGGGGGGATAACCGGGCGTGTGTCTTAATTAGAGGCAGAGCATGAACAAATGCGCACTGGGAGGGGAAGGAGGAGCGAGCAAGGGGGCTCTTATGGAGCCACGACCCTTCCCCGAGCGTGCTATATATGCGACCAATGGGGGCATCGCGCGAGAGACTTTTGCCAGATCGTCCGCGCTAAACAAGCACCAAGGTTAAACACCAAGGCCTCCCTAGAGAAGGGACCACCGAGGGGTGCAATCGACGTGGTCCCAACACAAATAAACTGTAATGATAATGGTGAGCGAGTGACCCCCACTCAAATGCCGGCAACAACACCCAAGAACGTGGCGACTTCGAATGACTGGCTGCAGGAACTGGTGGCAGGAATCACGGGGGCCACATCGCTGGTGGAAGGGCAGGTGAACGGGCGGCGTACCCAGATTCTGCTGGACACGGGGACGGTATCCTCACTCGTGAGCGCAACACACTGCAGCGTGGTCGGGGTTGACGTGGGCCGCCTACAGGCCCCGGATCACGCTCTGCACACTGCAAGCAGAGCTGGGATGGGACTGCTGGGGAGGGTTACCCTTGAGGTCCATCTCAGACACCAGGTGTGTAACCAGGAGTTATATGCGTCGAGCGTGTTACTCCACGAGTGTATTGCAGGTACCGACGTCCTGGAAAAGTTGGGGCTCAACGTACAGCTCCGCCAGCGATGCGCCACCATGGAAGGCAGCGGGGAGCGGATTCCGTTCTTGGGATAGGAGCCGGGTCGCCCCCGCTTCGAGCTCGTGGCCGCTATCCTGGCGTCGGCCGTCACCGTCGGCCCCTCGCAGAGATGCTGTTGATGGTAGCAATGCCCCCCACTGACCCCTCTCACCGACCATCGGGTGAGGTAATGTTGACTCCTCACCTGGAGTTGGTGGCACGGTACGGGGTTGTAGGGTCAGCCACGTTGGTAAACGCTGATTGGGGCCGGCTATTTCTGAGTTTTTAACCCCCACAGTACCCCAGCAACGCTGTGACGGCGCACCACGGTAGCCACAGTGTACCCCCTGCACGCACGCCACTCTAGCAGCTCGGTGTTTGCCCTCTGGGCTGAGGACCCCTGCCGCCCTGAGGACAACCAGGACCTGGCATGGCGGGTCGGTCCGACCCCCAGAGCAGAGGTCGTCCCAATGCTTGATGTGCTGCAGGTACCCTGGGCAGACTTAACCAAGGTGGAGGCCGATCATCTGCGAGAGTTACTGCGGGAGTACGCCGATGTGTTTAGTGAGCACGATTCGGATGTGGATCGGACAGACCTTGTTAAGCACCAAATTGACACAGGTACAGCCAGACCCATTAAACTCTCCGCATACCGAGTGAGCGCCCAGATTAAAGAGGCAGTCATGGATATGCTCCGCGATAACATAATCCAGCCTTCAGCGAGCCCCTGGTCTGCCCCGGTTGTACTGGTGACGAAAAAGGATGGGTCGACCCGGTTTTGTGTTGATTCTCGAAAGCTGAACACGGTTACCCTCGGTGACGCCTTCCCCATCCCCCGCATCGACGACACCTTTGACAGCCTCGTGGGGGCGCGGTATTTTTCCACCCTCAATCTAGCATCTGGGTACTGGCAGGTGGAAATGGTGGAGGAGGATCGGCCAAAGACCGCATTTACCACCCCGATGGGACTGTTCGAGTTCCGAGTACTTCCGTTCGGACTCGCTAACGTGCCTGCGATGTTCCAGCAGTTGATGGAGTTGGTGATACGGGGCTTGCAATGGGAACAGTGGCTAATTTACCTGGATGACGTGATAGTGTTCAGTAGGTCCTGTCTGAGCACTGGTCCAGGTTACGGGAGGTGTTCCAACGACTGCGAGCAGCCCATCTCAAGCTCAAGCCGCGTAAGTGTCAGATTGCGCAGCGCGAGGTTGGGTACCTCGGACACCACGTCAGCGAGGCAGGGGTGCGCACCGACCCGGAAAAGGTACACGCCATAGTGGAATGGCCACGGCCGAGGAACCTGACGAGATCAGGTCATTTTTGGGGCTAGCCACTTACTATCGTCGATTTGTGAAGGGATTCAGTGAGATTGCATGCCCCCTCACCCAACTCACTTCCCCTAAGAACCCCTATCAGTGGACGGAGGCCTGCCAGACGGCCTTCACCACCCTCAAGGACCACCTCACCCATACCCCACCCTGTTTTCCCTGACTTTTCCACAAATTTATTTTGGACACCGATGCCTGCAGCAGTGGGCTTGGCACTGTGTTATCACAGGTGCAGGATGGGACGGAGCGGGTCATCGCATACGCCAGCCGGACCCTGAGCGGAGCCAAACTGAACTATGGCGTGACCCGTCAGGAACTGTATGCCGTGATTTTCACGTGTAAGCAGTTCCGACCGTATCTGTACGATAGGAAATGTCGCGTGCGCACTGACCATAATGCTCTGCAGTTCTTCCTCACATTCAAGGAACCACAAGGGCAGATGTCCCGGTGGCTGAAGCAGCTGCAGGAGTATAACCTGCAGATCAAGTACAGGGCTGGACAGACGGATGCAAACGCGGACGCATTGTTGAAGCGACCAGCAGTGTGCGCCAAGACACGGTCGGAGGAGGCCTGCCGTGCTTCACGGGGGGACGCTGCCGACAGGCAATGGCCCCTGGAATGCCCTGAAACTAACCCTGCTCCGTTAAGAGAGAATGCTGTGTGAGCCACAAAGGAGCTGGGGGCTCGGGGGGACACCCGGCGGGCATGGAGCCCACACCCAGGGGCCCGAGGGGACACTCTGCCCCGCCCGATCGGATCCAAGAGGACGTCGGGTGTGCAATCCCTGGCCTGGTGGGGGCAGCCCTGCGGGAGGAGAAGGTCACCATACAGGGACCCTGGAGTGGTTTGTATGCCCAGTTGTGTGTAAAGAATGGGGTGGTGAGGGAACTAACCGAAGCCGGGGTGCATCTGTGTTCTCGCCCAGGTACGGCCCCAGCTGCTACGCTGGTGCAAGACCACCCGCTCGGGGGCCATGATGGGGAATGGCGCACTCGGGAGACCCTGCGTCGCCAGTATCTCTGGCCCAAACTGACGCAAGACGTGGTACAGGGATGCCGCGCTTGTCAAGAGTATGGGCAGAAACTGGCGCGGTATCAGGTGCCCCAAGGCCGTTCCGCGTCAGCCGGGCAAACCAGTTAGTTGGAGTCGACCTACAGGGGCCATTCCCGCGATCCCACCGAGGCAACCGGTACATTCTCGTAGCGGTAGAGTATTTCACGCGCTATCCAGTGCCAGTGGCCATCCCCGATAAGACGGCCCTTATGGTCGCCCGGGCATTTGTGGAGCATTACGTGCTTAAACATGGGATCCCCGAACGAGTCATTACTGACCAGGGTAGTGAGTTCGAGGCAGAGCTATTTCAGGTGCTGTGCCAGGAGTTTGGAATCCAGAAGGACCGACCGAACCACGGCAGACCACCCCCAGGCAAATAGTATGGTGGAGCGCATGAACTAATGCGCCAATCAGCAGATTTGGGATGAACACCTCCCTAAAAAAATGTTTTGAAGCTTTCGTGATTGCAGAAATTACTCTTTGGTTCTTATGGTAAAGTCACGTAGAAAGAAAATATTTAAAAAATTAAATAATAGAATACGAAGTTTCTATTGCAACACAAGCAATCGTCATCAGATAGAAAACAAACCTAGTGAACTTAGAAATACAATGCAATCCAACACAGTGAGTCAGCTAACACAACGGTCAGCACCTTACTGGGTTGATTACGTTCTTCCAAAGATTGCTAATTGAGAGAGACAAAACACAGACACGGGACACACAGACAGATACACAAGCAGAGAGAGACAACACAGAGACACACAGAGTGAGACACACAACATAGACACACTGTACCGAAAGAACCAAAGAGTACCTCCCTACACTCTGTTCGCCTACAACACCACGGTGCACACCTCCACTGGGCAGACCCCCTTCCTAATGATGTTTGGTCGGAAGTCTCGCCCACTGGCAGATCTGTTGTTCGGCGTTCCCCACAACTGGAGGAAGAAAGCCAGCCCGTGGAGCACCTGATGGGGACACTGCGAGGGGCCTGTGGCCGGGCCTATCAACAGGGGGAGGCCGCACATCAGCGGCAAGAGCAAGGTGCCCGCCCCCGTTTGGAGCCCCCTTCTACTCGGCGGGCTCTAAGGTATGGCTGCATACCCCGCACGTAGGGGTTGAACAGGTGGGGAAGCTGACCACCTACTGGCGTAAACCCTGGACCGTGGTGTGGCAGATCTCCCCCTGGACAGTACTGGTCCAGGGCGGCCCCGGCGGAGGAAGCACTCGCCCTTCGGGTACCCCAAAATCCCAGAATCCCCGCACCCCCATGCCCCCCGTATACCCAATGGCTTCGCACCGTACATGGGCCCCGCTGGGCCCCAATTCCCAGCGGACCCCCAGCCCGGCAAGGAGGCGACGGGCGTGGCAGCACCTAAACCCCTCCGCCCCTGAGTTTGTTCCCCAGCCAGCGGACGCCGGAGGACAGGAGGAGCTTCTGGAATGGAGACGGAGACCACCGCAGGAGCCTCGGACAGCCAAGCCACCGCCCACGAGACCGACAACAAGGTGCCGGGCGAGTCCCACAGACTCCCTGGTGCTACTTGGTTGGGGCAACCCAGGCGACGTGCTCCAGTGAGCCCGGGACGGGGACGGGCACCTCGGGGGGCTATGTGGTGCCACAACCACGAAGCCACTCCGCAAGTGCCGCGATTCCTCCCGGCCCCTGCACTAAACACACACCCGCATGCAGCACACCCACGTGTCCTGGCGGGGGATTGCCTGGCACATCGAGTTTTAATCTCAAGGGCCCCAAGAGGGAAAGTCCCACGGTTTCCCAGTGCCAGGAGATTGGCCGACCCTCGCAGGGCAAGTAACATTGCGATGCCCCTAAAATTGGTTTTAAATTGTATGGGCGCAGAAGGAAAAGGTTCCTTGGGCCAACCGCAATGAGGTGCAACTCTGGGGGAGAGAACGGAGGACGGAACACCCTGAGCGGGAAGGGCGCAAGACAAAGGGACAATGGGTGGCTGCCGCTGCCGCCGGGTACGGGGGGGTAACCGCAGGTAAGCGCACAATTCGCCGTGCAGTACCTGGGCTTTGAAGTGAAGGGATTAGGCCACGGCAGAGATGGTGGAGAGGGACGACGGCGCGCATAAGCACATGATTGGCTGAGTGGTATGACATCACCCTGGGCCTTTGAAGTTGACAGAATAAAAAGAGTAGCCCAGAACGATTTTAGGTCAGTTGTCTTCAACCTCAGGGCCGTCAAGACCCACTCCCTGCCATCCTGCCTCCTCGAGCTGCTCGCAGCATCCGTGTGATGCCAGCGAGTGCTGCTACGAGACTCTCACAGCGTCCGTGCAACGCCGTGAGTACAGCTACGAGGTACGTGGTAGGACGTTTGAGTGACTGGGTTCATAGGCAGAGTTAGGCCAAGCTCTTCTCGTGAAAAATTCCCCCTCCAAGTAGAGTGTATTTGCGCCATTAATAAACTTTAGTGCAGAGTATCGGTGCAGTGTGATTTCTGTGTGTGTGGGTAGAACCTCGGCGTGGTGTCTGCGATTTGTGTGTGGTGCGACTGCGTGGGGAGACAGTGTGCGTGAGAGAGCGCAGGGCTGCAGCGTCAGTGTGGTGTTGGTAATTTGAGCGTGTATTAAAACATAAGACGGACGCCGACGGGCCCGCGTCCGAGCAGTCATGCCGCGCGAGTATTAGGGCGGGGTACCTTAAACCCACTTGCCAACGCTCGCGCGTGTTTACGCAGCAACAATAGCATTAACGGCGAGGCGCGTGCGCAAATTTGCGCAGCCCTTTGGCGCTAGCCTTTGTGTGCAAGCAGATTAGGGCTTAACCACCTGGAGGTGCGCGCGCATATTCATACCGCCGTTTTTAGTGCTAGCCTTTGTGCGAAATACGCGCCTGCAGGGGCGTGCGCGTGCACACCACTGCGTTCACTTTTGAGGCGGTGTACATGGGGGTGTGCGGGATAACCCCGGGCGGTGGTGAGCCAGCCGATTAGCTATGTCCCTCAGAGAGGGCGCTGGCGCGGGGGGGGGGGGCGATCACCCGATCGGGGGGCCCATTACCCGATCGGCGGGGGTCCAGCGAGAGTCTGCCGACGAGGAGGGGGGGAGTGGAGGGGATGGACGTCGCGCCCCGCCTGCTCACAGGGAGCGGGTAGGCGGGTGTCGGCCCCCACAATGTGTATTATGTGAATTATCATTGGGTGCAGTTGCAATGTCTCGTAATATGAATAAAAATGGTATCGCTTACCATTGTTTAGAAGAGCAATTTAAGCCATTCAGAAAGGCAAATGTCACACATTGATTGAAATTGAAATACTGTAATACAATGAACGAGGGAATCGAAAGAGCAAAAGGACTTGAAAAGGACACGTGGAGGAATGTTAACGAAAAGCCCAAATTGATAGCTGAGCCAGGGAATACAAACAATGGTGGTGACCACATGGGAGATGGAGCGATGGTACAGAGCAAATGTGAAAGTGAGCTGAATTATAGTCACATTAAATCACAGATTTACATCGTTAAAGATCAATGAAGAATGCCAATGGATTGCAAAAAAGAAATCACACTGCCATCTCTAGACCATTTATAAACAAGGTTATACTTATTTGCCCGTTATAATGTCCGTGACAAACTATAGGGATAATTTAAAATCCCAAAAGCAGAGTCAAATTAGGCAGGATATTAAAACATGCAATCATAGCACATCCACTACTGTACGAGCACCAGCTGCATGGCCATATTTAGAAGTACAGTACGGATTTGTGTATTGTTACTCGTCGTCGGTGTGTGGAGTATGATGATAGGGTTGCTTTGGGTGAAGCATGGCCGCGGCGTCCATGCAAGTAGTCCGCTTTATAATATTGTTTTTGTGTGTATTTTCAGGATCCCCGATTCTTTGCTTATTTTATATTGTGCATTGTGTATTTTTCTAAGTACTGTATAGTGCACTGATCGGGATTGTCGATAGTTGTGTAGACTGTATGGAGCATTGCTCGAGATGTGCCCTGAGCCCCGGGAAATCCGTGTTTGATGTTGAGGGGGATTTTGGAACGACAGGTTCGGTGTGGTTCGAACTCACTGGTTGTATCCTGTCTGTTGTTGCACAGAATTTTATTTCTTGTGCAAGAATGCCCCTTATGTTCCTAATGGATCGAGGGTGCGTTGGGCTGTTAATTGCGCCAAATAGCGTTGCTCTCTCCGCTCGATTGTGGGCAGCCAGGGACTGAGTTGCGAGTTGGAGTGAGTGAATGCTGTGTCCTCTCAGCTCGATTGTGTACAGCCGAGCCTGGTGAGAGAGACGGGGTTAAGTTGTGTCCTCTACGTCTCGAGTTTGTACAGCCGAACGCTACAATGCGAGCCTGGTGAGAGAGACGGTTTAAAAATTCCCCCGATATGGCCGATGCGTGCAACTGTTGAATTGTGATGCCGCGTCGGAAAGGCGGTAGGGTGGTAAAGGGTGACATGAGATGCCATGGTGGTCCTCAAGGGAGGGCTGCTGATGTGCGCGGGGGAACCCGCTGAGATGCGGTCCGCTAGTGTGGCCGCCATTTTTTTTCCCTGCGTGGGAATCCACGCAGATGCGGTTCGCGCGTGCGGCCACCATTTTGTGCACGAGCAGGCCGGGATTCCTGCTAAACTCGTTGCTGCGCCTTGGTGTGCTGCATACTGGCTCGACCTTGAAGTATGACTTCCTTGAGCCAGTGCATGGGTCGACCTTGAAGCATGACTTCTTTGATCTGGGATGTCGGAAGACGTCCAAATAGTACTTGAGAGGTGTGTGATTTCATGGGCACCTGAAGGTCCAGATTTTGCCCTATCACCACCTGCTTGATGGGATGGTTGTACAGTGGCATGAGACTTGATGTTCATGTTGTGTCAATGGGTGTGTGTAGACCCAGTCTGATCGCCGCGTTTGTTGTGCATCCGTCGCGTTTGAAACCTTATTTCCCCCGCCGGGCGGGATCCCTTCATCCCCACTACCCAAGGGCCGGGTGGCTGATGTGTCCGACGAGCTGGGGCGTATGTCTGCGGAGGTCGTGCCTCAGGGGTTTTCGGGTTTTCCGCCCACAGGATCCCAGCACCTGGTACCCTTGGAGTCGTCGGTTGCGCCGACCAGATGTGGATTGGGGAGAGTGGAGCAGCCTGATGGCTGCTCCACTCTCCTGCTTCTTCCATTGTTGTTCTTCTTCCCGGGAAAGGCCGCACCCGTTGGACCTTCTTCAAGTCCGCCATTGAAATGACCCTTCCCCACCATCTTATTTATCCCTACGCCGTTGGAGATTGCACACACGATCACACACAAACACGAGCAGCATTGTGTGGCTGGTTAGACTTGGTTCTTCATGTGCTCATGGGTTTTTATATGTTGCGGGTGTTTTGGGGGTGTACATTGTCTGGGGGTTGTGTTGGTTATGTGTTCGCGGAAAAAAAATGTTTGGGTGCTCCTCCATTGATGTACATATTGTCTGGGCGATGGTTGCTGCTTCCTTTGTTGTTGTTGGGTTTTTGGTTATTGTTACACAGAAATGTTTGGGAGGCTTATTTTTCTTGTTGTTTTTGGTTGTTGCTGTTGTTATTAAGGGTATAGTGATCAGCCGGGACGGCTGTGTTTTAGAAAGTGGGGAGGGGGGGGGTGATGTAGTGACATAAATGGTGTCAACTGGGTGTTCGCGCCAGCTACTGTTACAGGAGTGCAACTGTGCGTCTGGAGCCTCTCTCAAGCACCAGAGTAAGTACGGCATGTCAGCCAACCCTAGGGGGCAGAGTCCTGTTGATGGCCTGAAAGAGGGCAAGTGAGGACGTGGTAGCCTGTGTGAACCCGAGAAGACACGTGAACGGGACAGGGTAGTGAGGGGGGCCCGAGGGGGCCCGAGGGGGGCTTGAGGGCACGTGATGCTCGGTTGAGATCCTTCGGGAAAGGTCTCGAAGGGGCGTGGCTGAAGGCGGAGCATGGCTACGCTCTTGGCTCGTTTGTGGAATCAACCCTTGGCGCGACATCTCCTCATCTCGTCACGTCGTCCTTGGTCTTCGGTCATCGGTCTTCGGTTATCGCGCTTGGCATCGTGGGTCAGGCAGACGTTGCTGCCCTGACCCGGTTATGTTAAGCTGAAGGAGTTACCCTGTTGGGGTTGCAATAAACATAGTGCCTCCAAATTCAAGTGTGTGCCACCTTGAACACCACCATTTGCATAGCAACCACGCTCACCAAGCAGTTGTAAATGCCACAGACACAATTCATAGCACGTTATCGAATGACCTGTAATGATTCACACATTCCTCAACAAAACCCCCAAAGAAATTCTATGGCCAAATCTATACAAATATATACACAAAATGTTTTTTGGGTTTTTATTTATTTAACACCTGCCTTGAGAACACCACTGTGGTATGAGTATATGCCTGTCCAAGGATGGGTGTATTTCAGTAAATCTGAAACTTGCAAGCGAAAAGCAGACCACGACATGATAATCATTGCATAAATATGCGTGCGATTTGTAAGGCTGCGGTGGCACAAGACTTATTTCATTTAAAGGTTATAAACCCTTGTTCATCATGATGTCCTTTTTACCTCTACGTCTCAATAGCGTTACGGAGATTGCGCGACGTGAGGGTTCTGCCTTTGCAGCGAGGGTTGTAAGTTGACGCTCGCTGAGGGGGGAGGAGGCGCCTTTCCCCCCCATGTGGAGTGACGTCACCTGCTAATTAATTTTAATGGGGGGGGGGGTGTCCATTTTGAAGACGTCACCTCTTCATGATTGTTAATGGGGGGGGGGGGTCCACGTGCAGGATGTCACTTTTCGATTTAAAGCTTTCGTGACTGCAGGGATTCATCTTCTTGGTTCTTTCGGTAAAGTCACGTAGAAGGGAAGTAATAAAATAATAAAAATAAAACATAATAAACAATTCTCACGACGTTTCGGCCACAACGCAAGCAGCCGTCCTCAACGCAAGCAGCCGTCCTCAGGTTTTCACCTGAGGACGGCTGCTTGCGTTGTGGCCGAAACGTCGTGAGAATTGTTTTATTATGTTTTATTTTTATTATTTTATTACTTCCCTTCTACGTGACTTTACCGAAAGAACCAAGAAGAGGATGTCACTTGTTCATGAGTATTAATGAGGGGGGCTGGCCGACGTGGAGTGACGTCATGCGCGAGACACAGACATTTGTGGATCATTATAGTAGTAAATGTGTAGTGGCATAGAATAGTAGTGTAGTGGCATAGGGCAGTAACATAGCGCTGGCTGCTGGCAGGGAAGAGGATCTGTGGCTTACAGCAACCCTGATGTCAGCAGGCCAGGAAAAACACCAGAGGGGAATCTAAGGGAAAGGTCACAGAAAGGGCACACCAAGAACCCGCTAGAAGGTTCTAGAAAGGGTACGTGGCCGGGGGCGGAGCCAGGCCATGCTGACAATATAAGAGGGGCCCTGTAGGGGACCTCGGAGCTGTTGTTGGAGTGGGATCCCCGTCGTGCTGCTGAAGTCTTCGTCACCATTCTTGTTGTCTTCACCATCCTTCTTGTCATTGTCTCCATCTTCACCATCTCGGGGCGTCACCAGTCAGGCAGCCTACCAACTGTCCAGACTGAGTAGCGTCGCTGACAATAGACGGACTAATTACTAAGAGTGTTAACCCCGATGGTGCTTGTTAATAAAGAAGTGCCTCCAAGTCTTATCGTCTCCGAGTTAGTCACTACATATGTATATTACACAGAACCTTACCACCAGTGTTGGGTGATACAGGATGTCCTGTTTCATTACCAAGGTAGAAAAATATGACTCGTATCAGTGTTGCCTCAATACTGAGCACACACGTCCAAGACACACAAGTCAAATGTGTCCCCTCTATCGCCAACCAAAATGCATCTCTATGTACTGCATGCATTATATTGTATTTGGTGTAATAATTCATTATTCTTCGAGGCACAAAAAAATGCGTTGTGATTTCCCTCAAGTTCGATATTACCCAAATGCAGCATTGGCATTATCAAAGCACTGTATTCGCTGACAAGTATTGATCAATACATAATTTTACAGATGGTACCAATGTATGTTAAACTTCTTTCGCACCGTACATAACCAGACACACTCATCGGAGGTGTGGAAGTACTGCGTTGTCTATATTGAACAATGCATAATACTGAAGGCAATTCCAAGGTGATAATGACGTTAATGAAGAAGGCTCATCGTTTCCAGTCAGTCTATTGCTGGAAGAAAGCTTCCCACGCCATGTTGGTCATATTGGTAATTTGACCTTACCGCACCACGCTGGTCAGTGCGGGTTAGACAAGTGGGGGAAGCCAAGGACTGGTTTAGATATCACCTACAACTGATCTTAGCCATGGCTAGTAACTCAGGTGGCTGGCTTTGCTATTCACGATGTATACCACATCACAACTGTTTCCCCCACTGCAATATAATGTACAGCATGTGTGTATATTGACATTTACATGATCACCACTGGGCAGTGGTGGCTACGCACACTTGTAATCCAGCAATGTTGGGGCGAGGGTTGGCGGTTCATACAAATGTTGTGGAACTCCCTTCCCATGGGAGGCCAGGTACCCTACCCTGGTTGGCAGAAGGCAGCACACCAGTGGACTCCCCTCCATCTGTCCCATCTGTACGAGACAGAGTGTTGCCTCCTCGCACGTGTGGATTTACTCTGGACGCTCCAGTTTCCTCCCACATGTGGACGCTCATCATGTATGCATGTATTGTATTACTCTTGGTTCTTTTGGTAAAGTTACGTAGAAAGAAAATAAATTAAATAATATAATACAACGTTTCGATTGCAACACAAGCAATCGTCATCAGGTAGAAACAAACCTAGTGAACTTAGAAATACAATGCCATCCAACACAGAGAGTCGGCAAAGCATGACTTAGTACTTGGTGGCAAAACCCTTGTTGGCAATCACAGAGGTCAGACGTTTCTTGTAGTTGGCCACCAGGTTTGCACACATCTCAGGAGGGATTTTGTCTCACTCCTCTTTACAGATCTTCTCCAAGTCGTTAAGTTTCGAGGCTGACGTTTGGCAACTCGAACCTTCAGCTCCCTCCACAGATTTTCTATGGGATTAAGGTCTGGAGACTGGCTAGGCCACTCCAGGACCTTAATGTGCTTCTTTTTGAGCCACTCCTTTATTGCCTTGGCTGTGTGTTTTGCGTCATTGTCATGCTGGAATACCCATCCACGACCCATTTTCAATGCCCTGGCTGAGGGAAGGAGGTTCTCACCCAAGATTTGACGGTAAATTGCCCTGTCCATCGTCCCTTTGATGCGGTGAAGTTGTCCTGTCCCTTAGCAGAAAAACACCCCCAAAGCATAATGTTTCCACCTCCATGTTTGACGGTGGGGATGGTGTTCTTGGGGTCATAGGCAGCATTCCTCCTCCTCCAAACACGGCGAGTTGAGTTGATGTCAAAGAGCTCCATTTTGGTCTCATCTGATAACAACACTTTCACCCAGTTGTCCTCTGAATCATTCAGATGTTCATTGGCAAACTTCAGATGGGCATGTATATGTGCTTTCTTGAGCAGGGGACCTTGCGGGCGCTGCAGGATTTCAGTCCTTCGTGGCGTAGTGTGTTACCAACTGTTTTCTTGGTGACTATGGTCCCAGCTGCCTTGAGATCTTTGACAAGATCCTCCCGTGTAGTACTGGGCTGATTCCTCACCGTTCTCATGATCACTGCAACTCCACGAGGTGAGATCTTGCATGGAGCCCCAGGCTGAGGGAGATTGACAGTTCTTGTGTTTCTTCCATTTGCGAATAATCGTACCAACTGTTGTCACCTTCTCACCAAGCTTCTTGGCGATGGTCTTGTAGCCCATTCCAGCCTTGTGTAGGTCTACAATCTTGTCCCTGACATCCTCGTAGAGCTCTTTGGTCTTGGCCATGGTGGAGAGTTTGGAATCTGATTGATTGATTGCTTCTGTGAACAGGTGTCTTTTATACGGATAACAAGCTGAGATTAGGAGCACTCCCTTTAAGAGTGTGCTCCTAATCTCAACTCGTTACCTGTATAAAAGACACCTGGGAGCCAGAAATCTTTCTGATTGAGAGGGGGTCAAATACTTATTTCCCTCATTAAAATGCAAATCAATTTATAAAAAAATTTACATGCGTTTTTATGGATTTTGTTGTTGTTATTCTGTCTCTCACTGTTCAAAAAACCTACCATTAAAATTATAGACTGATCATTTCTTTGTCAGTGGGCAAACGTACAAAATCAGCAGGGGATCAAATACTTTTTTCCCTCACTGTAAATTAGCACAAGTTATGCAATACGTGCATTATAGTATCCTGTGTGTCAGGAATGTGTTCCATTTATTCCTTTTAGGTAATAACGACACAGCCATTATGATTCAGGAGTGTATACTACACCCTGAAGCAATTAAAAAAGTTATACAAGACGTTTAAATTCTCAGTTATTCACCTGCATGTGTTGCACAAGTGGCGATGTGTACACACTGCACCAGGTCGACCTACGCTACAGTCCCCCATCACACACGCACGCTGTGATGAGAAGACAAACCCAATTTAGGCCGTATAGTCGTTCACGGAACAATTCACATCAATGCATACAGACAAACTTGACATGCCTCGATGCATGCGTATTTGCATATTTGCATAGCTATTACCCACAAGCAAGCCTGATGAGACACTGTCGAAACCCATCCAGAATTTGCTAGTACTTTTCTGAATCAATGCTGCTGAAAGTAATCACTCCTAGAAAGCCGTGAGGCCATTGGGTGATCCAAAAAAAACTTCTATTTTTTATTACGTGGACAGACGGACACATGAAGGAGACATTGCTTATCTGTTTGAATTACCTACAAGGAATGCCAGTTTATTAGCTAACGTCAACACTGCATTCCACACACTACAATTCGATTTTTCTCACAGCCTTTAATGCCTCCTGGGACAGCAGACACCAACTTTGACATGAATAGGAGATTCAAGAGACCCATGTGCCCCCAGCTATATCCAACTATTTCTATGCTGCGATAGTTGTTGGCTTGGTGACCAAATTCTGTCTAGCCGCAACTCGCACTTGGTGCTCTCGAGAAAGGGAAAAAAAGCATGAATGGGGCATGACCAAATTGAGCGAATGGCTAGGTGTTTTTTGGTGGCATTGTGGTCAGCACATCCATGCGCATATAGTCTGCACAGCTGCCAATGATGATGATGTGGACGAAATGTTTATATTTTCTTTATGCAAGCCACCCACTTTTATTCAGCACATCCAATTGATTAATTCTGGTGTCAAAATGATGTTCTACTTTTAAGTGAAAATAAAAGTGTGTGCTTTTAAAAACTAGTTTTTTTTACCGTGAAATATATTCTAACAATTTAACTATTTAATTTTGCTAGGTAAGGCCCACTAGAGCTATATACTGTATAGCTCTTTTTCAGAAGCGACCTGGCCACAAATGGTAGCCCAATGAAGTGGCTTACGTGGAAATTATAGCAGCCAAATGCTCGAAGCACGTTTATAAATGAGGGAAAAACGGAGGACACTGAAAGAAATTCATGCGAGCACGGGGAGAACATGTTGAATCCAAATATAAAGGCGTGAAGGTGAGCATTGAACCCACGACCTCCTGTATACCAGGCGAGGTGGTTAATATCTCAGTACCGCGATATGTTAATTGTTAAGAACAACATCACGATAACCCTCAACGCCTATGAGCAAATCACCCGTATTTGGAATGTGCCCGATCTGGTCGGACCTCAAAAGCAAAGCAGATCAGAGCTTGGACAGTGTCTGGATGTGTGGCCACCATGCACTAACATGTTGTTATAGGGCTGCGGGGCCATATTGTGTTTATATCTAGTTGTATTGTACGTCTATGCTGCCCACATTTACCAATCTGCACTGACCAGCCAGGGTTAAACGGCCTCCACAACCAGCACGGCGTTGGGAGGCCCTCATCCAGCAGTGGATTGACCAAATGTTTCTATGCTCCTACGGGCATTGTGCGGCGCTCATCCCCACCAGTGGAAATGTCACATTCCCATGGCAGGGATCATCACGAACAAGCACCGAAGACTTCGCACAAGGTGGTACCTATTTTATGACCCTGTCGAGATGACAATGATGGCTTGCCTATGGCAACCCTTGAGCCTACAATAAATGAAAGCATGCACATTGCTATTCAACAGTCTACGTAATGAAATGTTGATCGCACGCAGCACGAAGCACGGCTATTAAAATTAGAATTGCGATTGCCCCGATTGCAAAGTAGTGAAATGACATTTAGAACAACACGATACGTATAACGCGTTTAATTGTCGTATCTGCAATCATTAAGTACTGTACGAAAACGGCAAGACACGTAGAGACTGCAATGATATAATGCAAGCATCTGCACAACAGTGTATATCGCGAGACCGTATTCAACGTGCAGACTTAGCACTTTAAAGCTTTTTATATCAACAATAATAATTGGGATATTTTGGCAATCAACATAGGGATAAGATGGGCATTCAATTCTAAATAATGATCACGGTTCTCACCTGCTCGCCCAGCTACAGCAGAACCACGTTGCCCTCAGCGCGTCGGAACGGGCGTGGCAAAGCAAATGATAACATTATGAATTACTGTTATAGCTATGTCATTATTTTAACAATCGCAATGCGACGATCATTATTATTGTAATTGTTGGTCCCGTGCTGAGGAAGGGGGAACCACAGCGGCCGCTCCGGCGCCATGACGAGGGGCGATGTAAGTGCGCCTCTCATTGGTCAGAGTCACCCCAACAACAGCAGCCACTCTGATTGGACGAGACGTTTCTCCCGCGTAGCTGGGCGAGACTATTTGCGATTTGAAATGGGGGGGGGGGTGGTTAGAATGTCTGAGTGATAATATAATTATTAAAATTAAGTAAAAAAAACACGAATATGCGCAGGATCGGCGAGACCCAGGCCGGTTTTTGTTTAATAAAATCTTGAATTGTCACGCGAGACAAGTTTGTTTAGAAAATTTCAGCTCGTTGGGCTTCGTAGATCCTAAGATATTAATCGTCAAAAATTTGAAAGACTATAAAACAGACAACAGGGAAAGTTCAATAAAAGTGTGTAAAAATGTGTGTAAAAAATAAGTGCGTAAAAATAATTGTGTAATTATAAGTGTAAAAATAAGTGTGTAAAAGTGTGATCATAAAAGTATGTAGGAATATAGGTGTGTAATAATAAAAGTGTTAAACTTGTGTGATAATAAAAATGTGTATAAAAAATTCAACCAATTGAACAATGGCAGCAAAATTAGCAGGGCAACGACGTGCAGTCATGTGTGGGTGATTGATGATCATTGCTATATTTTTTAGGTCACAAAAACACATAACAATGTGACTGGCAGCCACAGTTTAATTGCAAGACAACCACGGTGACTGCCCATCAGCTATTTCCATCAGAGCGACTTTTACGAATTCCACATGAAAGTGGTGGCTGAGAAGCACTCGCGTTCTCACGTACAGAGACAATAGTCGTGTTTTTCCCTTCCACGCAGTTTACATGAAATATGAAGACACCGGATAGAATTCATCCCCCCATACACAGATACGCCGTTGTTCTCGTGATGACAGACGAAGCAATGTTGTGTCCTTCAGTTTAACACAAAAAGTGCTTTGCAGGGAAGATGCGGAGCTTTGCAAACTACAGCAGAGCATGCACGGCTGCTTCACACTTTGTATTTTTTTACTATTATTGGAGCAGGTAGTCGTGGTTCGGATTAAATAAATAAAACGAGTCTTTGTCCACGAGCTTTTTGTCTTTAAAGAATGTCGTAGTAATTGAGGTCAAGTTAAGTGCAAGCTTTTAAACCAAAACACGTTGGTTGTTAAGAATCCAATGGTTTTGCACATTGACGCAATTCCTGTTGTTAATATAAATAACACAAATTTAAAAAAGGTGGACAACAGTACTCATTTTTGCACATGTGGGCGTACATAAAACGTCTGTTCTGCATACAATCCTCATTAAAATACTGGACCACGGCAAGTCTTACAATATACTGCCAATAAGTAGGTGGTTTGTAGTGTTTGTCTTTTCATAGGTAAATCAGTCATATCTCACATCTCTAGTAAATCTATTGTTTACGTAAAGGCGTTCTTGCATTGTCAGGGCACCAGATCTTGATTTCATAAGGTGGTACAAAAATGTTTCTTTAAATAGTTTTAAAATTATTTCCAGACGAACATTTACTTCTCTGTCTCTGTGAGCAAATAGGCAGGATTAGCCAACACTCCCCACGGGGTGGATAAAGTGAGCTCCACCTGGCGAGTCAACAGTAGCTGTCTTCATAAGACAGTCCGGCCCTTGTCGTAAGAATGAATAATATGATCTCCACTGCTGGATGATGAGGCCCAGCAGTGGAGGGGAGTACCCCGACGTTTCTCGTTCCTTTGTGTAGAAATGGACATGGGATGAAGCCTCGCAATAGGATGGACATTGGGATCAACAGCAGCAGCCATGGACAATCATCTGCTGGATGAAGGCATCCCTCAACCGCTGCCACCTCTCATGGACATGCAATGTAACAATCTACCCAGTACCTGCACATGGACTGATTTCACAGCTCCATCTCCTCTTTGGATTAGCCTCGGATGTGTTCCATTCTTTGACTGCTACTCCATCGTTACCGATGTTGCCGTGGTGTTAATTATTTTAGCACTGCGGTATTTCGTTCACAAACTTTTGTGAATTTCGCTGAACAAAAAATGTGTCGGGTGCTTATCAAGTCTGTCAAAATCAAACTGGGTTCAATTAGTTGAAACGATTGTGGAATGCTATGTTAATAACATTGCAACAACATGGTATTCTCATGAAATTAGCCACTAATGTGAATTTAAAGCATTATATACAGCTGTATATTTAAAGCGTCAAAGTGTATATGTGAAGGTGCCTTTGCGTATTTTGTGCGTGACTCTACGTATGATAGTGTGGCGATCTTTGGTAAATAGTGCTATGATTCCGGGTTCCTGGGTTTTATTGCTGGCCGTTCATACTCCCGGTAATTGCTATCTCAACTAGACTTGGCCCTTCCCCTAGGGAAACTTAGCCTAAAATCTGTAGAGTATTGTCAAGATTAGCCAAGGGGAAGGTGACTGAGAGTGGTACTGGCTAATATCCCCTTTCTCCTATGGCTAAAACAACACTTCTCCACTCTCGGTTCGGTCCAACAGTCTATAAGGCTAAGCAGGGTGGTGTGAGCAGCGGGGGGGGGGGGGGGGCGGACGTGTGCATGCACGCACGTGATTGTGTTACACAAGCACAGACGGTAAAGGTAGAAGAGAGGCATGGAAGGGGCAGGGGTTAAAGCGTTCCTTCTGGGCTCTGACACCTCCCAGCAGTGCTGCCCGTGATGGACAGATCTCATCACACCGCCTTTAATTTGGTAAAAAATTGCATGTGGGCCGATCAATAGCTGTCATAAGAAAATGCAGGAAGTGAGCAGTTTTGCTCGGGAAAGGGAGGCCTGCTCCCCGTGACCACTCGGAAAGCTGCCAGTGAATTAAGGGAACAAAGATTCATTTTTTTTCTTGGTAAGTCACTTAAATGAGATTTTTTGACCATTCAGAGCTTTTACTTGACACATTTTTTTATACACTCCAGTTTCCTCTGCTCAAATGGATAAAATAAATGTGCAGCACTCTCTGAATGACTTTATACATTCCACATGCACATGTGTTTACAATTCAGGTGCTTTGGGCCTGAAAACATACATTCAGAATTAAAAAAGGATTGCTTGTATTGATTTTATTACATTACAAAAATATAAATAAATCCCTTCACGGCCCCTATAAATAAATACAGCTATAGCATTCATTGGAAATACTGTACACTGATTTAATTTACGACAATGGAAAAGCTATTTTTCTGCTTAAATGTAAACAAGAATATGTTTTATGCTTTATTGTCACAGTAAATCTTTCACAAATGAAAATATTTTATCAACAACCACAATTGACAAATATTTCCAACTGTACCAGCTGCTTATTTTGAAGTTAAATCCCACAGCCATAATACCGGTTTCCTGGGACCCTTAAAGAATGCTGGGAATTCTAGATTTTAGTTAGTTCTGGGTCCTGGAACAACAGGGTGGAGGTGGACCACCAAGTAACAAATCATGTACCCAGCAAGCTGGTCTTGGTGTTGGCCTATTACCCACAGGGCCTAACCAAAATACCACCTTCAGTCACCTCGTGATTTAAGCTGTTCGGCAGAGTTTGTGGTGCCAACATTTCCAAAACGTCCAGTTGCGGCCCGGTGGCCCAGTCCAACCCTAATCTGGATTCTAACAAAAGCAAATGTGCAACGAACGCATATTTGTTACTACATGAGACGTTACCTTTCGCTGCTGCTGGCCGCCGTGTTTTTTGCTTCACATGAACCTGCCACTAAGCTTCTCTAGGTCTAATTCCAAATGTTTTTTTTAATAATATTCCACATGTTCTACACAGACAACAGGAACCCTTCAAATTGAATTTGCCACACCTGCCTGGTTGACAGCTGTTGTATAACTATCAGCTGCACAGTATTTCATTTAAAGTGCGCCGTGGAAATTCTGTAATCCCATTTTAGATGTAGCCTGATTTTCAAGATGCACCTCATCAGGAAACGCCAACACACACAAACGCACAAACACGGCCATGCCTGACCTTAATTATATCAATCTGGATTTCCTTATTGACACATTCCTCTGCCATATAATTAAATAATTATATACAATTTCCATATTTGCTGATCATGTTTGCTTGGCATTCACATTTTGGATATGTAAGTGTGCTCTTTCGAGCAAGCTTTTCATGCTATTTCTTGATTAGAGTATGCATTTTTATTGGTAACATACAGATTAGTGATGACACATCTCAATAGTGGAGAAACAACAAATACACTTGAGGCTTTCCCCTATAATTGAATGGACATCCCAATGGAATTTTATGATTTAAAAAAGCAATGATTTTTTTGCCTTTAGCAAAGGAAATATGGCAGCTCAAACTGAGAGGACAGAATGTAACCTTGATTTCTTCATCTGTAGTTAACCATCGATTTTTCGCCGGTTAAATTTTATTACGCAAACAAGAAAACAACATTCACCGACCTTGATGCACAACTAAATTAATGTACAGAATTCCATTTCCTTAATTTTCCTCTTGCTTCGTAAAGTTATGTTTGGCGCAGATGACACGACTATAGCGTGCCAGTTGACATGTTACGTTTTAAATAAAATGTTTAATATGAAAGCCATTTGCATACACTCTCTGACTTCAAGTGAATGTTTGATTTTCGTCACAAGCCACTGTTAAAAAAATCACTTTTACCCTTTTTTATATAAATAAAGCGCAAACTGATTAGGTCTGGTATACTCTCTGACGGGACAGCAAAATAGGCTGAGCTGCGTTTGTGTTCGTCTCTGCTGCACTCGTGACCTCATACACTCATGTGGCCATTACTTTTCGCCGATGCTTGACAACTTGTGTTGGCAGCCGCTGCCGACTGACGGCAGAGATCGAGAAATGGGGCGCTTCAAGTATTTTAACCTTAACGCACCTTAACCCTCGTAATTGGCCGCGCAGCCTCGTGATTAGCACACCTGCCAATGCGCCCGTTTGCGCTGATAAGTTTTAAAGGGACTGGAAGGAGTATCGCCAAGATTAAAACAAGTCGTCATGCGTCCACTCTGTACGTGTCGCTAACATGATAAAATATTAAACCTATGGACCATACAATACACCACTGTAGTCGGCGCTCCTTCCAATGGAGGGATAGCAAATGTCTATGAACTTTCTCTCCGGAAGTCGTCTCATGACAAGCAGACCTCGACATTAGCGGTTAGCTCCTGAACATATTGCCATACTCGAGAAGAGCAGAGAACAGCATTAAATGCAAGAAACGGTACACTTGACATTCTCATATTTCGACCCATTTCCGAATGAAATGGAATGGTTTTTAGGGGCACAGAAGCCACATTACAATGTAAAGAAAAAATGTAACCTCTGCCCGAGTGTTCCCTCCTTGGCTACACAAACTGTCCAATGAAGGCATGTGTTTTTTCAGCCATTGTAAGAGGTTCAATTCATACAGCACTAAGACCAGCTACAATCCTTTTCTAAGTATCTGAATGCTGTTATGTCAAATTTGGCTATTGGTTTCCTGAAAATGTCCTTACTGGGATATAATTCACCTCAGTTTACTCTGCTGGAAATCCAGTGCATTGGGTATTCTTTGAGTTCTATACACAGCAGTGAATTAAAAAAAAGCCTAAAAACCCTGAGCTATGGTGAAATGCCACACCAGGAATATATTTCATGAGCTGCCTTTATAAGATAGTCCATGACTTTGTGACCTACTAGACTGATTACACAATTTGCTATTCAAGGCCATCTCTGCTGCCACTCGGAGCACACAGGATGGCGGAATAGCTCAGGGTGGAGCTGGGCCCTAATTGGGCGGCTCCATCCTTGGACGAGGATTGTACCACAACACGAGCCTGTGGCGGATTTCTCCTCTCCCCGGTCGTCAACTGTGATCGGCTAATGTGCACGGAGTGAGCTTACGCCGTGTACCAATTGTTCAGGCCGCAACTCCGATTAGCACGGCAACTCCGATTAGCACGGTTGGCTACGTACGGTGCGAAAGAGGTTCAACGTACATTGATACAGGCCAGGATTGTGCTCTGCTTCAATGGCGAAAACCAAAGAATCACTGTGATGGTCCATTACCCGCGACAGAACTCTCTGGCACTGGAAAATCCACGAATCGCGCCAAAGTACTCCACGAACAGCTCACCACTGCAAGTGCCGTTCTCTCATAAACCGGAGTAAACAAAAAGTCAACATTCTTTGGAGAGTGCGGTCAATGCTGGCGAGAATGTGTGGTGTGTGATTTTGTTGCCGCCCGGGCGTTCACAGTGTTCCTGGAGGTGTTTAATGCGTGGCCGTTAAAATGCGTTTGCATTTTTGATTTCACAATCGCCTGGGTCCATGGCAAAGAGATCTATGAGGCCTGTAAGTGCATAAAGAGAAACATGTGCTGCATCTGGTTTATATTGCCTTCACGCGATAAGTATGTCCGAGAAACGAAAGCCAAATGCCCTTTAGGAACACTACTTGGCTTTTTACTAATGGTCAAAAGCTGTTTAGTGTACCTCTTTCGATAAACACATGAGGGATGAGAATCCAGCTGCTGCTTTGTTACAACAGCGAATACATAGTTCCACAAAAAATAATTTTACCAGTGCTGGGTTTTTTTTTATAAAAAGGAATGCAAGGTCCCTCCAGCGTAGTATTCGACAAAGAATCCGCAGATGTTTATACTCGACATGAAACACATTATTACGGTTAATAAAATAAACCTTGCGAAATGCGCTGTATAATTGTACTTCTGAAAGCTAATCAACCATGAGTGCGTGCAAAAGATTCAGCTTTGCCTTGAGGATCTATACATTATTTGACGTAATCAAGATTGCAGGACTTAAGACAATTCTGCAGATAACCATGCCATTTGTTTTACCACATTAACAGTACCACTTTTAGAAACAATCTCTGAATGGATTCATTAAATGTGTGCGTTAGCATTACATCAAAACCTCATCTAAAACTGTGCCGGTGTTTTGGTCAAAAAAATTTGTAATCGCCTAATTATCTACACATTATTTAAAATTGTTATACGTAAGGTTTTAGCTTCATAATTTTTTCATAGTTTTACATCAGTTTTAACACGTACGTTTTGTCACAACTCATTTAATACCAGGATAAGTGTCTGTTTCTGAGACAACATTCTTAAAGTGTGCGTGTTTTTTAATGAATACATTAATAATAATAAAAAACTTCTTAAATAAATTATTCAATATCTTTGTCTTTGCAAAACACGCACACAATGACATAGAGGGGGGCAAACTTTGAAAAATGTTCGTGAAAAATCACGTAAGATTTAACACGTTTCGCAAATAGTCCACCTGTGTTTAGCAAAGCTATTATATAACTGACTAAATACGTTTAATTGAGCTTGAATCGTAATGCTGTGACAATGCGAGGGCACTTTTGCAGGATTGTGCGTTGGAACTCAGGTGCGGAAAACCAAGAGGCCTTGTGTGTTGATAGAGATCATATTCGGTTTAGGCAATAACATTCTATGAATTACGTACTATATTATTTGTTTGGTTAAATCTGATTGTAAATAGCATATACATTTGCACTGTGAATTATGCAAGAACAGTGAGGATAAAAAAAAAATGATCACAATACAAACTCAAGCTGGATATTTTGATATAAATTAAATATTTATTTAAGTTCCTTCTTTAGTGACATAGTACTGTACTACTCAAATCGGTGACATTTATATTTCATCGTGCCGAGTTCTTCAACTAGCGTTTACAAGATAAGTATTTTACATCACGTATTTTGCTCATGGGGGAACAAAACGCTGGCTAAGAACACAAAATCTCACATTGCAGTAGCAGTCATGGCCTTGCAGTCATGCAAATAATTGCAATGGAGAAAAAATCCTTGATTATTGCTTTCATTCGTGAAAATAATTCAAACAAGAGGAACATCACTGAACAGTCTTCATATATAGCACTCCATAAAGAGTACAGTATTCAAACAATGTGTTTTAAATGAAAGTGAGCTGTTGCTATACCTCCTCGCTGTGCACTGCAAGGACATTTAGACAAAAAAAATATCATCTTTATTGAGTGGAATAGCACTGGGTCACTGCTGCTGTGTCTATGCCGTGTTATTAAGCCTGACCTCCTGAGCGTAATGCTAAGAGACCAGGTTGAATAATGGATGTCCTTTATCCAAGAAGGCCTCAGTTAGTCTCAAGACCCTTCCATTAGGGTCTTGTGTTAGGATATTTGGATAATAAACGTGCGTTTTATACGTGGAACGAAACTGTTGCATCCAGAGAAAACATGATGCATGTAAAATTATAATATTTAAAAGTCAAAATTTACAAATAGGTCAAGAACCCACTTCGCTGCAATGCCATCTTCTGGCTCCCTCACCGCTCTCCGGGTTTGAAGTGACATACCTTGCCTGCAAAACGCCGAAGGTTTCTTAAAGACAGACTTTCCTTGCCACAGGAACGTGTAATTCCCACTGCTAGCACAGGACTAAACATGAGATGAGCAGTGTTTCTCACGGGTAATTATGGAGTAAACCATTTTCACTGTTTTGTTAATTCTCTTTCAGAGTTATGCGAAATCATTCCTTGCTTTGTTATTCCTTTAGCTTGGCATTCTGTGTACAGTATTAAAAATGACTACAGAATTTGAGGAAGTGTTGTGATTTTACCACTACAGCAGACAGAACCACACATTAGGAAGGTACTGGATGTATGCACTTTTAAATCTAGATTGAAAACTCATTTCTTTAAAACTGCCTTTTGTTTTTAGTTTGTTGTCGTTCCCCCGCACCTCCGATAACCACGGTTGGCTACGTACGTTGCAAAATAAGTTCAACACACACATACTTCCAGAGTCAGCATGACTGCAAAAAACAGGCCTCACTCCCAAACTAAGGTGATACGTAAACAATTTCATGAAAAAAATTACAGGCTTTGCAAATCCACTGCTAAACGAAGGCCTCACGATGCTATGTTGTTCATGGGGGTTGTTTGACTATATATATTCTTGGTTCTTTAGGTAAAGTCACGTAGATAGAAAACAAAATGTAAATTAAAAGCAAACATTTTTTATTTTTGTTTTCTATGTACGTGATTTTACCAAAAGAACCAATACTATGAATTCCTGCAATCACGAAAATTTTAAGTCTAAATTGTTTGCCTATACTTTACCACGTTGGTCAGTGTGGGTTAGTGAATGGGATATCCTGGCCTGGTCAAGGCCACCCATGTTAGCCATAGCCAGATATCCAGGAATCGAACTCGGGTCAACGTATTAATAGTGCAGTGCTCAACCACTCGGTGCATTGCTCCACTCCATCACACAAATTACTTATACACTTTAATGTCAATAAATGGGGCATGATTAATTTAGTGCTTATTAATATCAACTGAGGTGGCAATCGAACAATACTTTCTAAAATTATAGAGCAGAAAACGATGTTGCACATAGATTTTGCTTGAAAACATAAAACACTGGACAACCAAGAAATACAATCTTCTGTCAAGCCTCCTTTTCGGATGGTTCGGTTGCTCAGGTGTTAGGGCACTGCGCTCTGAACCAGGTCACTGGAGCTTAATTCCTGGTCACCAGCCGGCACTGACCAGAATGGTCTAACAAATACCCAAAGGCTTGGAACTTCATCCAGCAGTGGATTGACACATGGTTGTGCATTGTCATGAATATTTTGTTGCTCTAAAGGAAATTAACGTTATACTGTACTGCCCATTCTTGTAATGGGGCGTTACATCTGTAAACACGTTCCATTTTCACAAGCTATTCTACAACACTTTAGATATAGCATTCAACAAATATGAATTAATTCCATTCCCAGGCCATATACCTTAATTAAACCATACATTGATATACATCATAATAGATCGGTGGATGTACGCTGCAGATGGTGAATATATAAATGTATAACTATATATATGGTCACAGAAAACACTGACAAGCTTAAGCAGATAATTTATATACAGCACAGAATTGCAGAAGATGATTGTGCCATTAAGTATCCGATGCTCTCATGCGTGACGTGAAGTACTGTACCAGCAATTCCGACCCTCACGAAGTAACTGTTCCATGCAGCTGACTCGCAAACAGAAATCCCAAGGACACCTGTTGATGGGAGCCTTCCTCAGAGAAAACACGGCACAGCTTCAGGCAAGGTGGTCATTCACCCCACAAGGGATTCAGGTAATCAAAACCCACAGGCTCGTTCAAAGTCACGCAGGGAGATCTTTGTTATAGCCTTCCATTAACATGGTTTCCCTCAAAGTCATCACGGAATAATATATTTACAATTCAAGGGCAGTTCTTTCTGCGTCTCATTCACCAGTTAAGTGTCTTGCATATACGTTTTTCACACACGCAAAAAAACCGCCAAAGTTAATTATGTACTTCATATTCTTTGGGTCTTTTGGTAAAGCCACGTAGATAGAACAAAAAATAAAAATAATAACAATATCACGACGTTTCGATCGCAACACAAGCAATCATCATCAGGTGAAAAATAAGGTGGGAGAGTTTTAATTTTAGAACTTTCGTGACTGCAGGAATTATTATTTGTTTCTTTCGGTTAAGTCACGTCTAAAGATAAAATAATAAATTAAATTAAATAATAGAATACGACGTTTCGATTGCAACACAAGCAATCATCATCAGGTATAATGAAATAGCGACATAAAATCTAACCAGAAAACTATAGACAGACATATTAGCAGACAGATATCACCAAGATACATAGAGAGAGCAACACAGGTAACAGAGAGAGGTGGTCGTCTCTGTGGGGTGGCCTTAAATAGACAGAGGAGGGAGGACGCAGAGAGAGGGAGGGGGGTTAGAGAAAAAATTAGCATATCAATGAGTGGACAACCAAACGTGTTGCTGCAAGTGCGATGACACGGCAAGCAAGCCTGAAAAATCAGGAGAAGGACACACTAAAATTAAATAACCTAGTAATGTAATACAACACAGAGGGTCGGTCAACACACAATTAACGCATAGCCTGGTTGATTACGTATTTCAAAGATTGCTAAGTTAGAATTTAAGTGTGAACATTCCAAAGAGAGGACACAGGCAGAGAGAACAAGTAGTCAGAGAGAGAGAAAAAAGAAGATAAGTTTAAAACTTCCCCGTAGAAGTGGTTCAATCTTAATTTTAGAACTTTCGTGACTGCAGGAATTATTATTTGTTTCTTTCGGTTAAGTCACGTCTAAAGATAAAATAATAAATTAAATTAAATAATAGAATACGACGTTTCGATTGCAACACAAGCAATCATCATCAGGTATAATGAAATAGCGACATAAAATCTAACCAGAAAACTATAGACAGACATACCAGCAGACAGATATCACCAAGATACATAGAGAGAGCAACACAGGTAACAGAGAGAGGTGGTCGTCTCTGTGGGGTGGCCTTAAATAGACAGAGGAGGGAGGACGCAGAGAGAGGGAGGGGGGCTAGAGAAAAAATTAGCATATCAATGAGTGGACAACCAAACGTGTTGCTGCAAGTGCGATGACACGGCAAGCAAGCCTGAAAAATCAACCAGGCTATGCGTTAAATTACATTACATTTCGATATTTTACTAGGTTATTTAATTTTAGTGTGTCCTTCTCCTGATTTTTCAGGCTTGCTTGCCGTGTCATCGCACTTGCAGCAACACGTTTGGTTGTCCACTCATTGATATGCTATTTTTTCTCTACCCCCCCTCCCTCTCTCTGCGTCCTCCCTCCTCTGTCTATTTAAGGCCACCCCACAGAGACGACCACCTCTCTCTGTTACCTGTGTTGCTCTCTCTATGTATCTTGGTGATATCTGTCTGCTAATATGTCTGTCTATAGTTTTCTGGTTAGATTTTATGTCGCTATTTCATTATACCTGATGATGATTGCTTGTGTTGCAATCGAAACGTCGTATTCTATTATTTAATTTAATTTATTATTTTATCTTTAGACGTGACTTAACCGAAAGAAACAAATAATAAGGTGGGAGAGCTGCTGAGAATATATGTTGGGAGCGCTGCTAAGGCAGGGAGTTATAAAGGTTTGAGATGAGTGTAGCCCAAGGGTTAGTGGGCGGGGCTAGAGATGAAATTTGCATGTAAATGTAAGATCAGAGAAATCTTAACAAATGAAGCTGTGGGGGTGGCAATTGTATTGTGAGAGATTAGCATGTCAATGTAAGAAATTTGCTTGTAAATGTAAGCACGGAGAGAGCTCGGAAAGAGCCATCGCCACATGGAGGTGGAAAAGGATGGCAAGCAGGCATTTACTAACACAGCTAATGGTGGCTCTCTCCGTGCTTACATTTACAAGCAAATTTCTTACATTGACATGCTAATCTCTCAAAATACAATGGCCACCCCCACAGCTTCATTTGTCAAGATTTCTCTGATCTTACATTTACATGCAAATTTCATCTCTAACCCCGCCCACTGACCCTTGGGCGACACCCATATCAAACCTTTATAACTCCCTGCCTTGGCAGCGCTCCCACCATATATTCTCAGCAGCTCTCCCGCTATATTTTCACCTGATGACGATTGCTTGTGTTGCGATCGAAACGTCGTGATATTGTTATTATTTTTATAAATTATTTTTATTATTTGTTCTATCTACGTGGCTTTACAGAAAAACCGAAAGAATATGAATACCTGCAGTCACGAAAGCTTTAAGTCAAGATTTAATTCTGTACGTCCTACAAATTACCTTGGATTTTTTTTAATGAAAAATAAATCAGTTTCTTGTGGAATGCTTTGATTCACCGTAGAGTAGCAACGAAAGAAGTAGTCATAATATCTTATAAAAAAATTCCAGTGCGAGTTTATATGTGTGAAGGCCTTTCTGTAATTCATAGCAAATGTGGCGCAGTATACATTAAGAGGGGCTCATAATAAGAATCCCGTTTAGACCCTCGAACGTGGTAATTCAGCGATAATTCATTCGCGGTGGCTATCCCTTATTACTGCTGAAGACTGCTGTGCACTACTATCGTGTTGTGATCTTGCCAGTAGCCATAGGAGGCTCCCTCACAGGTGAAACATCACTGCATGCAAGCCATTTGCAGTGATCATCTTGAGCATATAAGTTTACTCTTACTGTCACCGATATATTCATTAAAATGAAATAGGCGCTGCCTCATCATTCTAGAAATGCTTTGTAAACAAAACGTTGAAGGTGGAAACCATAATTTCAAGGCACTAATGTGTATAAATGATTAATTGTATTTAAAACACTGTTAAAATACTCCAACATATACAGGTACGAAAGACATACAATGGGCAACTATTTAGTGGCTAAAATATATTAGACACTGAAATAGTACAAAAGTAAATTACCTGTAGAAGCCCAAATGTACAATTTATTTATTGATGTTTGATAGTCCACATATTCATGACATATAATGCCCATAAATGAAATATAATTTGATCTTTTTTTTCGATCAAGCACAGTGTTAACTAACGTGTGTCGAGTAATTTGAGCACTCGCTAGAGAAATATATTTCAAAACTATAATGGTAAAAAAAAAGTAAAAATTTTAACCAAACAGCCCAATTAATTTAATGTGCACTAACATTGAGAAAATACACAGATGAGAGGAATGTTAAATCATTATAGAGATACTTTAAACATAGTAGAGAGTTCATGTTCTTGGTTCTTTCGGTAAAGTCACGTATATAGACAATAAAAATAAAATAATAAAAATAAGTAAAATAAAATTTTAAAATAAAATAATTAATTGAAAATAATAAAAGCAAAAAACCCACGACGTTTCGATCGCACCACAAGCGCTCTTCATCAGGCGGAGAGAAAAGAAGGGGCAAGCCTCCAAATGCAACTGCTTATACGGGGTTCCAAAATGAGTGGGCAGGGGACGAGAGCTGGTAGGAGGTCTGCGCGGCGCAAACAGCACGGGCGGGCAGCCAGTCAGCCAGTGCCAATGTAGGAGTAGACAATGGGGAGAGGAAGGGTTTAGAGATAGGGAGAGAGAGAAGGGGGGGGGTAGAGATGGGGGGAGGGCATTGCACCTCGCTACACACATCCACACTGCTGACGGTAGGGTTGACAAGAAAACACAAATAAAGTCACGACTCAAAGTGGTTGATGACATCTTTCCAATGATTGCTGAGTTTAAAAGCGTCGTCTCGGTTGAAATTGTTTGTGTCTATATATATGGATGGCTTCGTGAACGAATCTTTGTCGATAGCCAGTCAGCTTGCAAAGTACCATTGTCTTCGAGAAATCAATTTCGTGTGAGCCAGCCGCAGTAAAGTAATGATCAGCCATGGCAGAAGTATTGGTCCTGCCGTGTTTCAGGTCTGCCTTATGTTCACAAACATGGTCCGAGACATGTCGTTTAGTTTCCCCAATGTAACTGCTGCCGCAGATACAGCTTAGTAGAGAGCAAAAACATTCATTAAAATGTATTGGGTACTAATGGCGCAATGATTATTAGGCGGCTCGTCCTCATTCCACTATAGGACTGTGAACATGTAACATTTCTATGGCAGGGGCCAGTCTTGAGGCCGTTTGGTGACTTTCAACAAAGCGGTACTCAATCCACCTCATACGACGGAATGATCTATAATAATCATGCCCTTTGATTTTCAAGAAAAGGCTCAATGAGGATTTTTTTTTCCAGAAGGTCGAGCATTGGATGTTTGGTCAATTACATTGATGAGCGTTTGGTATCTGGAAGAAAATCGTGGTGTGGTGGAGAAAATCCAACACACATACAGGGGAATAAAAACAAGAAAGCTCCGCAGAGATGGAATCAATCAGCTCGCTATACTGCCATCTTCTGGCTACTACTCAGCCCAATGGATTTGTGTGATCCACCAAACCTAAAAACTATAAACTAAACAATTTTTTATTTTACCAGGTAAGGCCTACTGAGCTATATAGTTCTTTTTCAGAAGCGACCTGGCCACAAATGATAGCTCAACAATGTGGTTTATATCTGAAAATTGATTGCAGCCAAATACTCTAAACACATGTTTCTAAATGTGGAGGGAAAAACCGGAGGAATCGGAGAAAAATCCACGCGACCAAGGAAAGAAAGACACACAAACTCCAATTATACAGGTGTAATGCGAGCGTAAGCGGGGTTTCACTGCTCGGCTCTGGCCAATCATACGGCCCAGGGTATTGGGGGGCGGGGCCCAGTATGGGGGCATATGTGAAGGTCCGCCGCTCACCTCGGGTCCAATCGAATGCGAGGTGAGCAGGGGCGGAACCTAAAGGCGGAGCCAGCGAGGCGCTATGCGGAGGGCGGATCTGGAAGGTTCGGTGAAGGGCGTGGTGAGAGGGAGGAGACAAGATCACGAGGTGAAGGGAATATAGGTGGGATCCCGGAAGGGCTCCGGGTCAGTTGGTAGAGTCACGAAGCTGGACCACGTTGGGTGGCCGGAGGGGATCCGCGCCATCAGCCACGTGTTTGGAGGAGCTTCGAGCACACCGTCGGCCAGCAGTGTGCGGGAGTGGGGGAGCGGAGCGACTGATGGAAGAACGCGTGTGGTGCACGTGTGAGGAGCAGCTGGTCTGCTGTCTGGACCAGCGGAGTGCGAGCGTCAACAGAAATAAAGAGTGACGGAGACCAAGCAGTGTGTCGACGAAGTCTTTTATTACACAGGCGTCAGGGTCAGGATCGAACCCACGACCTCCTGTAATCCAGGCGATGTAGTTAACATTGCCAGTGCAGCGCCTTAACCTCGATTCCAAGTTGCAGGATCACAAGCGTTACACCACTGTGGCTGGCTCAAAACAATGTTCAATGAGTTGACCTCCAACTGAGACTTTAATCTACTTCCCTTCTCAACTGGGATATAGGCACTGTCACAGTATCACCCAGCTGGATATGAAAAGGAATACGTCTCGATCATCAGCTGGGTGATACTGTGGCAGCATAGATAAACATTCATGGGCAAAGAAGAAAAAGTAGAATTGATTTTCGTATTCCAACAAGTATATATTTTTGGTTTAAGAGAAAGAAGAAGTATGCATTAAACCAAATATTTTACTGAATATCCACGTTGCACAGTGTGGGAATATTTCTATGTCCTTTCCTGCGTGGAGGGCAGTGGTTGTAACTCTCTCACTGTACCCTGCAAAGCACAAAACGTTCACACAAAAGAGGTAAAGCTTAAAATAAAATACATACAGTATACCACCCTGACCATATCGTGGCTCTGGTTTTCTCTGAGGTGCGTGGTGTGTATTGGAGCACAGAACGCTCATACACTTATTCAAACTAAACACTGCCAACGTTTTGAGGGCACCGGGGCTTCCCGTGCCACATCGGTCCCAATTCTTACCGCCACAGATGTGTGAAGCGAGCAATGACGAGCTCGAGTCGGCCACATCATGGGCCGATACTATTCGTTTCACATCACACACGACGGAACATAGATGCGATGGAAATGAAGTGTTGAGGACGGTTCCCATGTTTTGCAGAGCAATACAACTGAAAAAGTCCCTATACTGTGTTAGGAAAAAATATATAACATGCAGATGCCAATATAACACTATATCTGTCATACATGTGATACAGATAGTGTATCACTAGGAATCGATAGAGAGAGGCATGCACCACCTGGTAAAAATAGCAGGCGGACATCCCTTACGAATGAATTCTAGAATGTGTGAAATCTTGCCCCCCCCTCCACACCGTTACTGATGAGAGGAATGTCTGTCGCTCTGTGGAGTGGGAGATCGTTTTATTGCACCTGTAGTGACATTTTCTAAAGTCGTGCAATTACATGTTTAGCAGCTCTAAGAAACTGAGACTTATGCTAGACAAAGCTACCTTTGTCTAAAAACCCGTTTGGCTTTTTTAAGGAACAGTATAGAATACAAGACTTTCATATATACTGCTTGCTATCTTAAGTTAATTCCAGGATTGCCGATGTCTAGAGATAAAAGCAAGAGCCCGAGAATGTAACTCCAAGGCGATATTTAGGTAAACAATTTGAAGACATATCAGAATGGGAATATTTATTTATACTGGAGAAATCCGATGAGCTATGGGGGTCTTTGTCACAGTTGTCCTGTAGGAAACATTGGGTAAGAACGTTACAACAACAAACAGGGACACAGCTCGGGCTGCATCGGAGCCCAGAACCAGCCAGGCCATCAGCGCACCCCTTGGGGTTTTATTACAAATGGGGGTCGAGGTGCTATTTAATTATATTCTCCAGAACCCTGGAGAGAATACACACATTTGAAATTGATCTACGGTTATATACCAATACTTCACCACACTCGTATTAACGTACCTTTCTGTTTTTAATATGAAGGTGAAGTGTTTTTTTAATTGAAATAATAAAGCGTTTTTTTTATTGGTCAGGCAAACAGGAAGAACACCAGGTTGTTAGGAGTATAAGGCCACAGCGAAGCATCTTTGGTTGATAGCAAATGCAGCTTTCATGAACAAAGCTTGCAGTGTAGTATATTTCAGTTTACAATACAATTTAGTAACTATATGCTCTCATTGCAGCAGCAAGTTCCCATTGGTGAGATCATGAGTTCTTGGAACGACTCGAGCCGTTATCCCTGTAGGATAAATAACACGAGCGTTGCTTGTGAAGAACCACTTTCCGCACAGTGATCCCATAAAAGGAATAAGTTCAACTGCAGCAACACAAATTCCCACAACAGGCTTTGGTCATCGATGGAGGACAATATAGCCCTTCGGAGATCAATATGAAACCATAACACATGATACAGAAATAACCATAATAACATAGTGGAGTAATTATTCACGGATCTCTGTAGAATGGAATATTATCATCACCTATTATCAATCCACTGCTGGATGAAGGTCTCGCCAAGCAGTCGCTATCCCTCATGGTTTTGTAAAACAATGATGAATCTACTAGCTCTTGCACACGAGCTGCTTTCATCACTCTATCTCCATAGCAGACATTCTCTTGGGTATGTTATCTCTTTTGGCTGCCACTCCATTTTTCATCCCAACCACTAGCCATCATCCCTTGTACGGACGTCTCCTGACCAACCTCGCAGCAGCGGCTTTTTGCTGGCCACTGCATCACACACTTTCTGGAATGCTCTTCCTTCCGATATGAGGAAGCCACTGGAAGCTATGCACTTTTAAATCTAGATAGAAAACTCATTTCTTTGAAACTGCTTTTTGCGTTCAGTTTGTTGTCCTTTTCCCGCACCTCCGATTAGCATGGATGGCTACATACGGTGTGAAAGAAGTCCAACATACATACGTACATACCAGGTCCACTTACTTTTCTTGGCAGGCAATATGATCTAAGTTGCACATTGCCCAAACATCACCTGTCATATCTGTCCTTAAAAGGCAGTGTTATTAACGGATGATTTGAGTTTTTTGTTATGTTGTGCTTGTGCACCATTCCAACCCACTATCACCAAATAATATGTTTAAGTTGCATATGTTTATATGAAAATAACAAAACATGTGTCGTGACATAGCGCTGACTGTTGGACAGCAGCAGCAACTGCAGGTGAGCACTTAGCGCACCCGCCGCTGAGCATTTACGCGGGTGTGCCGGCAGGGCAGAGGAATTGGGCAAGGGTCATTGTAGACCTCGTGTGGAAGCCCCTAGAACCCTCTAGAGGGTTCGAGAAGGGAGGCGCGGCGAGGGCGGAGCCAAACCGCGCCGAGAGGAATATAAGCAGCGGAGAGCGAGAGCTCTGGGCTACCGGTTCTGGGATTGGACTCGTCTCGTCGTCGCCATCATCATCATTGCCCTCGTCGCTGCCGCCTTCGCCCAATCATTGCGCGTCCGGACAGTAGTTGGCTGTCACGATCGACCCCATTGGTGCAACGCGAACAGGTCGTGTCTGGACGGGGCATGCAGCAGCAGGGTCGTGTGTGAGAGAGAGGGCCCGAGTGGTGGCATGAGCTCGGCAACAACAACAAATAAAGAGGGCAGAGCGGTGCCTCCTTCGACCACCTCGTCTCAGGCTGACTTTCGTGTGCGTCGCACACCACCCGCACGCACAGACGACACTACACATGTATGGACGCCAGGAAATCAATTTCTAGTATAGTGGAAGAAGCTCCAAATGTCACACTTAACAAAGTACCGACTGCCTTTCCAATTTGAAATATGGGGAAGCTCCTAGATCCGATATAATAACTGGACATCATCACAGAAGTGGAAAGAGTTGTTGAAACATAATTAGTGAAAAATGTTACTAGATGTTTACAAAAAATACCTATATCGTGGAATGATGCCTCATTCTTTTAATTAACGAAACAAAGTGAGACGATTATTTTGTTTCGGTAATGAGTTTACACTTTGCAGTTGTTTTGTCCACAAAAGAAGAACATCAAGGACACTGTGTTTACAATGTAATGAGTTATGCATGCTGTGTGAGTGTGCCAACACTCCTCATATGGAGCACCCAGTTCCAAAATCAGGGGCTGGTTTCGTAAAAGAGATCTCACTTCACAGCACGTGGCATCACGTGAGGTGGAACGTGATCACACTCAAACATTTGTGTTTGGACCAAAACCCCTTTTCAATTTGAGCTTTTGCTGAGACTATATTATTTTCAACCAGCGACTATTTCAGCTTCAGTTTCGGTTGATGTAAATAACACTCGGCGCTTCGCTGGAGCTTGGGTCTTGGAACATCATCAAGGCAAGCAGTAGGGAAGCCGTGGACCTGCTGTGGACTCCTGACGATATGAGCCCCACGCCATTATGAACCTGGCTTAACGCATATCTGTGCCTGCTTTGTCACATCCCCGCACAGCGTTGCGTCCGAACGGACACCATCATTCAATTGTACGCGCATCCTGCGTGATTCATGTGCAGCAGTTATGTATTTGACGCACACTGTGCTGTTGCCATGCTTACACACTTGGCAAGCGTGTTTTTGCAGAGGGAATTGTTTCATCATCTCTACTGTGAGAGGAATAGATGTTATAAATTCCATATGGTGGTTATACTTCACCAAGGATATTAAATATGCATAATTTGGGCGAGAGTTCCATCTAGAGGTGGCTTATCAGCCTGCAGTATTTATAAAAGCAAACAAGACTTATGCAGCAAAGCAAGTAATGGTTCATTCGCACGTTTTTGCTTTTTATTTACTTGTTTAAATCAGCACATGGATGACTTTATAATGTACTGACAGACCTTGCCATTAAGAGAGCATTACAAGCTGTCAGATAATAAAAGAGGAGTTTAATATTATATAAGATATAAAATAAAGCCATTGTCGAGTGTGTGGAGAAAAAGTGAATGCCATTTAATAATTGTGATGATAAACACACCTGACAAACGAATGCCAAACACATGGAATAATAATTGTATATTCTATTTATTAATGAACGATGTTCGCTGCGGCTACACACATGCGAGATCAAAACCAATAACAAAGCACACCTGCATGAATGGAGAAAAACCAAACATTAGCGTGACTGGCAGCTTCCACGATCAGTTTGTGTGTAACTCTTAGTGACTACAGATGCACGCAACGACTCTTGACAGTTATTTTTGGCTCGAGTTTTTTGTCAATGCTACCATATTTATAGTTGAATCGACAGTTCTTTAGCAGTGTGAGCATGCATTGACCCAAGTATTGATTAGCTTGAATTGCTGTATGTCATGCCATTTCCTTTGCATTGTCGTTGAATGTGTGCATAGCTGTTGTCAAAGTCCCCTGTGCCTGAAAGTCAATGTTATTATTAATTTAGTTTTTTTCTTTAATAAAATATTGGCTTCGTATTCTAAATATCACATCTACATGATTTAACAGCGAAGCATTTCGTATAGCGACCTCCAAAAATTACATCCTCTAGTATTTTACTTGTGAACAAAAATGCATTGCAGTACTGTATACGGAATGAAAGGCTTGGCAGGGTGGTGGTGGCAACACTTTGTGATCGTTAACCAGAAATCCCTGGGTTCGATGGCCGACTCGGGTTCATTTTTCCACATGGAGTTTGCGTCTTCCCAATGTTCTGCATGGGTTTCCTCCGGGTTCTCCGATGTCCTTCCACAACAAACAAAAAACCCCAATGTAAATTATACTGGCCAAAACATCCCAATGTACAGTGAGGGAAAAAATATTTGATCCCCTGCTGATTTTGTACGTCTGCCCACTGACAAAGAAATGATCCGTCTATAATTTTAATGGTAGATTTATTTAACAGTGAGAGACAGAATAACAACAACAAAATCCATAAAAACGCAATCAAAAATTTTATAAATTGATTTGCATTTTAATGAGGGAAATAAGTATTTGACCCCTCTGCAAAACATGACTTAGTACTTGGTGGCAAACTCCTTGTTGGTGTAATATTGTAAATTACGGCGGGAGACCACTTGACGGGTAGCACACTTTATTAACTCTTTCCTTGGGCACAATAACACGTGTGGACACTACAGCTCACGCTACACGTTCCACCCGGCTACACACACACGGGCTCTCCAGCCCCGTAGCTTCCAGGGGAACCTACAGACCCACCCCAGCTTGGGTATGGGTCACGACCACTGGGTCCCGTGGCCGGCCCTCACACGGACGTCCGGCCCCGGGTCCCAAGGTCCCGCCTCTGAGCCACACAGGGTCCGGCCCTTACAAGGACAGCGGGACTAGGGGTCTCAGGGCCCTATCTCTTCCTCCTCCGTCTTCCGTCTTCACTGGTCACCAACTCCTCGAGCGCCCGCCGCGCACCGCGTTATATAGCCCTCCGCTCCCGAGGAGACGGAGCCTATGCGGACCGCGATGTGAGCACCCACCCTAGTCGACCAATCACGACGCGCTGCCACACGATCCGTTTTTCCCCGCGCGTGTTACCACCACACAACTAATCACCCCGTGCTGCCACACGATCCCTCCCTGTCAGCGTGCGTCACCAACACACAGCCAATCACCACCACATAACCAATGACCCCACGCTGCCCTATGATCCCTCACTGTCAGCGCGCGTCACCGACACACAGCCAATCACCACGCGCTGCCACACGATCCCTACTGCCAGCGCGTATCACCACTACATTGGCAATCACAGAGGTCAGACGTTTCTTGTAGTTGGCCACCAGGTTTGCACACATCTCAGGAGGGATTTTGTCCCACTCCTCTTTGCAGATCTTCTCCAAGTCATTAAGGTTTCGAGGCTGACGTTTGGCAACTCGAACCTTCAGCTCCCTCCACAGATTTTCTATGGGATTAAGGTCTGGAGACTGGCTAGGCCACTCCAGGACCTTAATGTGCTTCTTCTTGAGCCACTCCTTTGTTGCCTTGGCCGTGTGTTTTGGGTCATTGTCATGCTGGAATACCCATCCACGACCCATTTTCAATGCCCTGGCTGAGGGAAGGAGGTTCTCACCCAAGATTTGACGGTACATGGCCCCGTCCATCGTCCCTTTGATGCGGTGAAGTTGTCCTGTCCCCTTAGCAGAAAAACACCCCCAAAGCATAATGTTTCCACCTCCATGTTTGACGGTGGGGATGGTGTTCTTGGGGTCATAGGCAGCATTCCTCCTCCTCCAAACACGGCGAGTTGAGTTGATGCCAAAGAGCTCCATTTTGGTCTCATCTGACCACAACACTTTCACCCAGTTGTCCTCTGAATCATTCAGATGTTCATTGGCAAACTTCAGACGGGCATGTATATGTGCTTTCTTGAGCAGGGGACCTTGCGGGCGCTGCAGGATTTCAGTCCTTCACGGCGTAGTGTGTTACCAACTGTTTTCTTGGTGACTATGGTCCCAGCTGCCTTGAGATCATTGACAAGATCCTCCCGTGTAGTTCTGGGCTGATTCCTCACCGTTCTCATGATCATTGCAACTCCACGAGGTGAGATCTTGCATGGAGCCCCAGGCCGAGGGAGATTGACAGTTCTTTTGTGTTTCTTCCATTTGCGAATAATCGCACCAACTGTTGTCACCTTCTCACCAAGCTGCTTGGCGATGGTCTTGTAGCCCATTCCAGCCTTGTGTAGGTCTACAATCTTGTCCCTGACATCCTTGGAGAGCTCTTTGGTCTTGGCCATGGTGGAGAGTTTGGAATCTGATTGATTGATTGCTTCTGTGAACAGGTGTCTTTTATACAGGTAACAAGCTGAGATTAGGAGCACTCCCTTTAAGAGTGTGCTCCTAATCTCAGCTCGTTACCTGTATAAAAGACACCTGGGAGCCAGAAATCTTTCTGATTGAGAGGGGGTCAAATACTTATTTCCCTCATTAAAATGCAAATCAATTTATAACATTTTTGACATGCGTTTTTCTGGATTTTGTTGTTGTTATTCTGTCTCTCACTGTTCAAATAAACCTACCATTAAAATTATAGACTGATCATTTCTTTGTCAGTGGGCAAACGTACAAAATCAGCAGGGGATCAAATATGTTTTCCCTCACTGTAGGATCCTGCTGAAAAATATGTTTTGGACTCAGTGTGGTGGCTTCTGTGTAAATAAGTAATTATTGCTGGATAAACAAAATTGTACGACGTTTTAACTTTAAACAAATGGCAAAAAAAGACTACAAATAAATAAGATACCGAAAAATTTTCCTTTATAGTGCGCACTTGATGTGAAACTGGTGTGTGCTGGCTGTGGGCCAAGCTGTGGTGCGTGAACGAGTGAGAGCGCTCTCATTTTTGACATCTAAAACCACGAAGTGAAACATTCCATGACCACTCTTCGAGCAGCTTATGAAGGACCAGACATTTGAAGTTGCCAAAAGTAACGCTATCAAAGGAAACTGGCTTGAAAGATCTTACAAAAGGTAAAATAAGGATGGATTAGTTTAACACGTAGGCTTTCGCGACCAATATTATCCATAATAGAGGGTGGTGGGGGGTTGGGTTAGAATGGGTTGGCACGTTTTGTTTACGTGACAAACCTTACTAATTGGCTGTGTTGGGTGGTGGCGGGTTTAACGACACATTTATATTTACAAGATCTAACTCGTAAAAAAGCTCTTATGGAAGGATGGTTTAACCTTTGAAAATGAGGAGTAATTATTTATTTAAACTAATAATTAAAACATGAAAATGAAAAAGCAGTGCATAGCTATGCACCAAATTGGCAAACAAACCTTTTTTAAAATATATATTTAGTTAAACTGTATTTCAGATGCATGTTTAATGGTTTCAGACTGGCCAGGAGATGGCAATACGGCAATGGATTCTCGAAAATGTATCTGCGGAGCTTTAAGTGTTAATACACAGGTGTGGGTTTTCTGCAGGTGATGCAGGACCCTCCTGAAAAAAAAACTGTTTTGAGACTTGGCATGACCGTCCCGGGTAAAGTGCATTTGCATTATTATTCATGGCATTAATGAACAGTACGATTTAAGGGTGTTATTGTTAGGTGGTGAATGGCAAGTTATTTTAATCACTGGTAGGACAACATATGCTACCAGTTCACGTGCGGAAACACACGCCGCATTGCGGCTTTGCTAAAACGGTCATGGTGAGCAGGAATTTAAATATCTAAAACTCTATAGGGATGTTGCTAACGATACTCATCAGGATCAGAAGAAGATAATCCTATTGGTGGCAGTTTTCCGTAGGGTATACGGAAAGAGTAGGAATCAGTTTGAAAGGTGTTTGAGATTAAACAGTGAAGTGGTTCAGCTCTGTTGTCAGAGCTATGATAGACTGGATGAAACCAATAGAGTTTGGAATAAATGCGAGGTTCGTTGATTGTGAACCATTTTGACACCTACATGAGCGTCGTTGTTCAGATCAACAGCAAATATGACACCAGAACGAGGCAGACGGCCATTAGTAGCAGACGTAGAAACGTGAGATGATGATTTAAAGTTAGGATTGTTGGGAGATGGTAGATGGCCAAACTGTTAAGTTAAACAGGGATGAAAGGTCAAAGGGTTGGTGGTTCTTAAAACAGAGGCATGGATTAGAATAGAGGGTGGAGAATTTTAAATTTGGTTTCAGTGAGATGATGAGAAAAAGTAAGGTTGCCAACGTCCGTGCATTTGTAGATGAGTAACGCGCGGGGGGTGGAAGCGGTGTGCACGCATGTGCGAGTTACGGACAGTGAGGTCGCATCGGGACGACAGGTGCTGCGAGAGAGAGCAACGGAAAGGAGATGGCTAATTAAGATGCATAGCAGTGAATGGCTGGCTGCAAATGCAGGCGCGGAACAGGCGCCAGGTTTACGGGAGATTTAGGCGATAGCGGCGGAAGCCACGGGCGTAAGGCGACGGGAGGTCGCCAGCTTAATTAATGAGGAGTTAATAAGGAGTTGAATATACATGGGGGCGTGAGAGAGAGAGAGTTGAGTTGGTCGGAGTGAAGACAAGAGGAAAGACGAGAGAAGTC